>NC_052947.1:4544540-4844540 GCF_013358895.1 Oreochromis aureus
GTGGGCATACCTTGTAATTTCTTAATAAAGGAATATTTTTTGATATTTACCTTGGGACCTGGGGAACATAAGGAGGTGGGTCTATCCTGTGTTTCCAAAGATAACCTGGCTGGTGCCGTCTGCTAACCCAGGAAAAAGGGTATAGAAGACATTAAGTGACCTGACACATTCATTTCATTTAAATGTTCTGCATACCATGCACTGTTATGCCACGTGTGTGACATTATAACAAAAAAAAATCTAAACTGTATGGGTAAGTGTTCTTAATTGTCTCAAATGTGTGTTTGAAAACTGTTCGACTGTCCGTGATCACTACCATATCCTCATTACCTGGTCAGATGGAAAACGACTGACTGCCTCATCTTGGTTGTGGCCAGTGAGCATTGGGACAGCAGGATCGACCAAGTCAAGTGGTTTCCAGCGCTTCTTTTGTGCCTGGGATCTTTTATTTTTCTCGGCATCTGGTAGAATGTCAGCATAAAACAGAATATTAATTATTGGCATTTCAAGCAATTTGTTATTTTAACCCTCTGATACATTGATAGACAAGATGACTACAAGAACAAAAAAAAAAAAAAAAAAATCTCTTTTCTTTAAATAGACATATTGATAGTGTCACTACCGGTCTTAAGGCTTTGTTAAGTAAAGTTCCATAACAGTTTGTATATTGTAATTGGGAAAGTGATTACCTTGAAAGTTGGGAGGCAGATTTGTTGACCACGACAGTTAGTCCATTTTGGTGTACAGTAATTGGGAAAGTAATTACCTTGCAAAGCTGGGAGGCAGTGTTGTTGCTGAGGCGCTGGTCGAATGCCAGCAGCAAGCAAACCCGGATGTTCACAGCTCACAGTTACCACCTCAAACTTTTCAAACAAATCTTACAAGAACAAAGTGATTGGCTTGCAAACATAGGAGACAGTCTTGTTGCCCACAACAGTTTTGTTATAGAGTAATTGGAAAATTGGGTACCTTGCAAGGCTGACAGGCAGTCTCGTTGCTGGGAGGCGGTCTTGTTGCTGAGGCTCTGGCAGAATGCCAGCTCCTGCTTTAACACCTTAAACTTTGCAAACAAATCTCACAGAACAATTAGCAAACTGATTGGCTTGTAACGCTGAAATGTACCCTTGTACTGTCTGGTTTAGATTTCCTACTGAGAGACAAAGAGGAACTTTACTGTTTGGAAGAGAGTAAAAACACTGTACCATCTAATCTTAAAAGTTTTAATTACAAACAACAGCTCTATTTTCTAGATATCACCTGAACACACACAGAAAATATATAAGGGGACACTTACCTTGGCTGAAGCAAGAGTTGAGGTATTAAAGACTGCTGTAGTTAACGCCTTATGAAGACAGAAAAAGAGGTGTGAAACGCGGGTACAACGAAGCTATTGATTCGGACGCGACAGTAGCCTGTTAAAAGTTTTAATTACAAACGATACCGCTGGAATACAGTCGAAAGCTGTGTCCCAAAACGTCGGCTGCATCCTCCAGAGGCCGCGTTTGAAGGCCAATTACGTCACAGCCAGGCGACAAAGGCTGTCGAAGGACCGGCCCCACGTGGACCGCCGAAGGCCGGGTCCTCCGAAGGATGCAGCCGACCATATCAGCGTCAAAACATAGAAAATTCCTTTCAAAGTCAATGTCAAACGAGGGCCAAAGAGGCTTAGCTATGCTCAATATCCGCTAGCTAGCTTTAGCACAGTGCCGAAATCCAGACAAAGAGCTAACCCAGAAACACACGAAAAAAATCTCTTTCAAACCTACATTTCAAAGCAGAGGGACGCAGATACGCTTAAATTAGCCGATCAGCGTCTAACCACAGTCATTTTGTACATATTAGCGTCAAAACATAGAAAATTCCTTTCAAAGTCAATGTCAAGCGAGGGCCAAAGAGGCTTAGCTATGCTCAATATCCGCTAGCTAGCTTTAGCACAGTGCCGAAATCCAGACAAAGAGCTAACCCAGAAACACACGAAAAAAATCTCTTTCAAACCTACATTTCAAAGCAGAGGGACGCAGATACGCTTAAATTAGCCGATCAGCGTCTAACCACAGTCATTTTGTACATATTAGTGTCCAAACATAGAAAATTCCTTTCAAAGTCAATGTCAAACGAGGGCCAAAGAGGCTTAGCTATGCTCAATATCCGCTAGCTAGCTTTAGCACAGTGCCGAAATCCAGACAAAGAGCTAACCCAGAAACACACGAAAAAATCTCTTTCAAACCTACATTTCAAAGCAGAGGGACGCGAATACGCTTAAATTAGCCGATCAGCGTCTAACCACAGTCATTTTGTACATATTAGCGTCCAAACATAGAAAATTCCTTTCAAAGTCAATGTCAAACGAGGGCCAAAGAGGCTTAGCTATGCTCAATATCCGCTAGCTAGCTTTAGCACAGTGCCGAAATCCAGACAAAGAGCTAACCCAGAAACACACGAAAAAATCTCTTTCAAACCTACATTTCAAAGCAGAGGGACGCAGATACGCTTAAATTAGCCGATCAGCGTCTAACCACAGTCATTTTGTACATATTAGCGTCCAAACATAGAAAATTCCTTTCAAAGTCAATGTCAAACGAGGGCCAAAGAGGCTTAGCTATGCTCAATATCCGCTAGCTAGCTTTAGCACAGTGCCGAAATCCAGACAAAGAGCTAACCCAGAAACACACGAAAAATCTCTTTCAAACCTACATTTCAAACCAGAGGAGAGATACACTTACCTTGTAAAAGCTTACGGGTGTCTTAGTAAACACTTCAGAAAATCCCTGTAAGTTCAATTCCAAAGCGGAGGAGGGGAGAAAGACGCTACTACCACCGAAGAGAGAGCGACGCTGTCTCAGAAAAGCACGTTCACGGTCAATTTCAAAGCGGAGGAGGAGCGAAGAGACGCGCGCCGTTGATAGTGTCGTCATTGCTTAGTGTCGCCATTGCTACCCAAATAAGGGTAGACAGGCCGTACCACTCCGGACATACCACTAGAGAGAGCCAACACACCACAAATGAAGTTTGAAATTTGTTTCAATGGGACCAAAAGATGGCGCCAACACACCACAAATGAAGTCTGTTTATTTGGCGCCAAAAGATGAATTGGCCTAAATTTGCACTAAAATATTAATATTTAAAAACTATAAAAGTTATAAACACCAAAAGTCATAACATAGTAGTCCAGCTCCAGCCGCACAAAATGATCTAACATATGTAACCCTAATGTCAAAACTGTTTGGCAGAGGAGCGCGGGAAAATTTTCACTAAAATATTAATATTTAAAAAACTATAAAATTCATAAAGACCAAAAGTCATAGCACACCATTCCAGATCCGGCCGCACAAAATGAGGTAACATATATGAAGCTTGTCTCAAAACTGCGGGGCGAGATTCGCTGCAAAATTTCAGGCGGAAACTGGAGAACAATAATAATAATAATAACTAGAAAGCGAAAATTTCAGAAGAAATTTTATGTGTGCCTATGCCGCTGCTAATCACTGTAGTTTGCCATTCATACGGCTACAGACAGCAAAACTCAGAAGAGCAGCCATTCTCCACCATGAACTATGGTAAAAACAAACACCGCTCGCGCTTCACAGATGACAGCTTACAGTTTTGTGTAAAGATGAAGTGACTTTGTACAGCGCCGATTTGCAGACGCTGTGCACACAGGTTCATGAGCAGAAGTCCCATTGTACCACGGCAGACCCGACAATGTTTGCATGAACACACTTTGAAGCATTACATTATAGACCACTTTTCACACATGCATTCACTTTTTGTTTTTTGTTATTTTTACACAGTGTTCTGAATTATGAACAATTGTCTACAGCCAATCCTGTGTATTATTATACAAACTTTGGTTGTGAGATTCAGATAACTATTTAATAAAAGCTAAATATTTTATATGAGAGTAAGAAAGAAAAGTATATCTTTGTGTCCACCTTTCTCTGTTAATGCCCTAGCTCCCCCAAAAGCTTTGCTAGATCCGCCTCTGCACAGTTACCAGCTGTCAGCTACACAAAAAAGGAGCTTGATCTTTGTCTCTCAGAAACAACTCATAACTTCCTTCAACTCATTCATGTCACCTAAAGTGTAAACCTGTTTCTCCATCACCAGTTCAGCTCTGATGATTCAGTAAGGACATCTCCTGATTTCATCTTCATGCTCCAGCAAACATCAGCTGATACTAGAAATTAAAATCAAAAGAATTCTAACAACAGCTGATCAAGCTTAAACGTGCTGCTGTTGTTTAGCGCGATAAATAAGAGCGAACAGCCGATCATTGATCAGTTTCATGATTGACGTTTCAACACGCGAGAGAATGACAGGGGAGGCTTCAGAATAACGACAGAATAAATCATAATGTTTTCTCTGAATGTGGGACGATTCCGTTTATGCGGCACGGCAACTCTATGAACTAACCCTAATGAATAAAATAAAGTCCAACGTCAGTAACTTAGTGCGCACACAGCTGTATATAAACACCCGTGGCATTACGATTGTAAAAGGTCAACGAAAATAAATTACACCTAAACTCGGTTTATATCTGACCCAAATAGAGAGCGACCGGGTGCTGACACGAGTTTCACCCGCCTCAATATAAGCCAAGCCTGGGTGCTTTTTCACGAAGGGTTGCTAGCGGCGCGAGCTAACTATGCTAGCGGCGCTAGCTAGCTAGCCGGCTATCAGCAACACATAAGAGAACTGCTGCTAAATAAACTACACCTAAACTCGGTTTATATCTGACCCAAATAGAGAGCGACCGGTGCTGACACGAGTTTCACCCGCTTCAATATAAGCCAAGACTGGGTGCTTTTTCACGAAGGGTTGCTAGCGGCGCGAAGCTAACTATGCTAGCGGCGCTAGCTAGCTAGCCGACTATCAGCAACACATAAGAGAACTGCTGCTAAATAAACTACACCTAAACTCTGTTTATATCTGACCCAAATAGAGTGCAGTTCATAACTTCTTACCTGAAATTCAGTTCACCTCACGCTCCTGCCTTCGCTTTCCTGATCCATGATTGACCACCGCGTTAGCAATCGCCTGCCCGGCCTCATATGTCTCGTTGGCGGCATGTCCTTTCTGTCACACACCGGTGGGTAGCTGCCCTCTGTTGTAGCTCCACCACCAAACAACTCAGTTATTTTTTCCACATCCAGCTGTAACTCCGATTCTATGCGAGCATTTGCGAGAGACCGGGGAGGTGAAAGGAGAGAGAGAGAGTCCCCTCGCTATCCATTTGCAGCCAAGTGCGGCAGCTAGCTAGGTAGCCGGCTAGCTGTCAGGCAGGACCGACGTAGTCAGAGCACTGTCGCTGAATATGGGATGTCTTGATAAAACAAGCAGATATTTGAAGTTTACACACCTACATTCTCGCCTGAAAATATCTTAAAAGCTTATTTTGTGACCTAGAAACACGAATAAAAGACATATAAAACGAAGTGGTGGCCGCCATTGTTCACTCTGTAGAGGCGTGCTATGAATTGTGGGATATTGAGTTTTCCACCAAGCATTACCGTAACTTTTGAATGATTTGCGCAACCTTAAAAATTCCAATGGCTCCTGAAAGCAGCGACGCTGTGCGCACCGTTGAAATTGTCATCATTACGGTAATCCAAATAAGGGTACACAGGCTGTACCACTCCCGGCATACCACTAGAGAGAGCCAACACACCACAAATGAAGTCTGTTTATTTGGCGCCAAAAGATGAATTGGCCTAAATTTGCACTAAAATATTAATATTTAAAAAACTATAAAAGTCATGAACACCAAAAGTCATGACATAATAGTCCAGCTCCAGCCGCACAAAATGATCTAACATATGTAACCCTAATGTCAAAGCTGTTCGGCAGAGGAGCGCGGGAAAATTTTCACTAAAATATTAATATTTAAAAAACTATAAAATTCACAAAGACCAAAAGTCATAGCACACCATTCCAGATCCGGCCGCACAAAATGAGGTAACATATATGAAGCTTGTCTCAAAACTGCGGGGCGAGATTCGCTGCAAAATTTCAGGCGGAAACTGGAGAATAATAATAATAACTAGAAAGCGAAAATTTCAGAAGAAATTTTATGTGTGCCTATGCCGCTGCTAATCACTGTAGTTGCCATTCATACGGCTACAGACAGCAAAACTCAGAAGAGCAGCCATTCTCCACCATGAACTATGGTAAAACAAACACCGCTCACGCTTCACAGATGACAGCTTACAGTTTTGTGTAAAGATGAAGTTACTTCGTTACAGCCCGATTTGCAGACGCTGTGCACACAGGTTCATGAGCAGAAGTCCCATTGTACCACGGCAGACCCGACAATGTTTGCATGAACACGCTTTGAAGCATTACATTATAGACCACTTTTCACACATGCATTCACTTTTTGTTTTTGTTATTTCTACACAGTGTTCTGAATTATGAACAATGGTCTACAGCCAATCTTGTGTATTATTATACAAACTTTGGTTGTGAGATTCAGATAACTATTTAATAAAAGCTAAATATTTTATATGAGAGTAAGAAAGAAAAGTATATCTTTATGTCCACCTTTCTCTGTTAATGCCCTACCTGGCCCCCTGGCAAAAGCTTTGCTAGATCCGCCCCTGCACAGTTACCAGCTGTCAGCTACACAAAAAAAGGAGCTTGGTGTTTACAGGGAGTGCAGAATTATTAGGCAAATCAGTATTTTGTCCACATCATCCTCTTCATGCATGTTGTCTTACTCCAAGCTGTATAGGCTCGAAAGCCTACTACCAATTAAGCATATTAGGTGATGTGCATCTCTGTAATGAGAAGGGGTGTGGTCTAATGACATCAACACCCTACATCAGGTGTGCATAATTATTAGGCAACTTCCTTTCCTTTGGCCAAATGGGTCAAAAGAAGGACTTGACAGGCTCAGAAAAGTCAAAAATAGTGAGATATCTTGCAGAGGGATGCAGCAGTCTTAAAATTGCAAAGCTTCTGAAGCGTGATCATCGAACAATCAAGCGTTTCATTCAAAATAGTCAACAGGGTCGCAAGAAGCGTGTGGAAAAACCAAGGCGCAAAATAACTGCCCATGAACTGAGAAAAGTCAAGCGTGCAGCTGCCAAGATGCCACTTGCCACCAGTTTGGCCATATTTCAGAGCTGCAACATCACTGGAGTGCCCAAAAGCACAAGGTGTGCAATACTCAGAGACACGGCCAAGGTAAGAAAGGCTGAAAGATGACCACCACTGAACAAGACACACAAGCTGAAACGTCAAGACTGGGCCAAGAAATATCTCAAGACTGATTTTTCTAAGGTTTTATGGACTGATGAAATGAGAGTGAGTCTTGATGGGCCAGATGGATGGGCCCGTGGCTGGATTGGTAAAGGGCAGAGAGCTCCAGTCCGACTCAGATGCCAGCAAGGTGGAGGTGGAGTACTGGTTTGGGCTGGTATCATCAAAGATGAGCTTGTGGGGCCTTTTCGGGTTGAGGATGGAGTCAAGCTCAACTCCCAGTCCTACTGCCAGTTTCTGGAAGACACCTTCTTCAAGCAGTGGTACAGGAAGAAGTCTGCATCCTTCAAGAAAAACATGATTTTCATGCAGGACAATGCTCCATCACACGCGTCCAAGTACTCCACAGCGTGGCTGGCAAGAAAGGGTATAAAAGAAGGAAAAACTAATGACATGGCCTCCTTGTTCACCTGATCTGAACCCCATTGAGAACCTGTGGTCCATCATCAAATGTGAGATTTACAAGGAGGGAAAACAGTACACCTCTCTGAACAGTGTCTGGGAGGCTGTGGTTGCTGCTGCATGCAATGTTGATGGTGAACAGATCAAAACACTGACAGAATCCATGGATGGCAGGCTTTTGAGCGTCCTTGCAAAGAAAGGTGGTTATATTGGTCGCCGATTTGTTTTTGTTTTGTTTTTGAATGTCAGAAATGTATATTTGTGAATGTGGAGATGTTATATTGGTTTCACTGGTAAAAATAAATAATTGAAATGGGTATATATTTGTTTTTGTTAAGTTGCCTAATAATTATGCACAGGAAGTGTCACCTGCACACACAGATATCCCCTAAAATAGCTAAAACTATAAACTACTTCCAAAAACATTCAGCTTTGATATTAATGAGTTTTTGGGTTCATTGAGAACATGGTTGTTGTTCAATAATAAAATTATTCCTCAAAATACAACTTGCCTAATAATTCTGCACTCCTGTATGAGAGTAAGAAAGAAAAGTATATCTTTGTGTCCACCTTTCTCTGTTAATGCCCTACCTGGCCCCTGGCAAAAGCTTTGCTAGATCCGCCCCTGCACAGTTACCAGCTGTCAGCTACACAAAAAAAAATGAGCTTGGTGTTTGTCTCTCAGAAACAGTTCATAACTTCCTTCAACTCATTCATGTCACCTAAGGGTAAACCTGTTTCTCCATCACCTGTTCAGCTCTGATGATTCAGTAAGGATATCTGGTTTGGAACAGCCGTTTTTACAGCTGTGGCTGCAGCAAACATCAGCTGATACTAGAAATTAAAAGCAAATGAATTCTAACAACAGCTGATCAAGCTTAAACGTGCTGCTGTTGTTTAGCGCGATAAACAAACGAGAGAAAAGCCGATCATTGATCAGTTTCATGACTGAAGTTTCAACAGGCGAGAGAATGACAGGGAGGCTTCGTAACGACAGAATAAATCGTAATATTTTCTCTGAATGTGGCACGATTCCGTTTGTACGGCAACTCTACGAACTAACCATTATGAATAAAATAAAGTCCAACGTCAGTAACTTAGCGCACACAGCTGTATATAACTCCCTCGTGCTAGCTAGCACGCAGTACGATTGTAAAAAGTCAGCACAACGAAAATAAACTACACCTAAACTCTGTTTATATCTGACCCAAATAGAGTGCAGTTCATAACTTCTTACCTGAAATTCAGTTCACCTCACGCTCCTGCCTTCGCTTTCCCTGATCCATGATTGACCACCGCGTTAGCAATCGCCTGCCCGGCCTCATATGTCTCGTTGGCGGCATGTCCTTTCTGTCACACACCGTGGGTAGCTGCCCTCTGTTGTAGCTCCACCACCAAACAACTCAGTTATTTTTTCCACATCCAGCTGTAACTCCGATTCTATGCGAGCATTTGCGAGAGACCAGGGAGGTGAAACGACAGAGAGAGTCCCTCGCTATCCATTTGCAGCCAAGTCGGCGGCTAGCTAGGTAGCCAGCTAGGTAGCCGGCTAGCTGTCAGGCAGGACCGGCGTAGTCAGAGCACTGTCGCTAAATATGGGATGTCTTGATAAAACAAGCAGATATTTGAAGTTTACACACCTACATTCTCGCCTGAAAATATCTTAAAAGTTTATTTTGTGACCTAGAAACACGAATAAAAGACATATAAAAGCGAAGTGGTGGCCGCCATTGTTCACTCTGTAGAGGCGTGCTATGAATTGTGGGATATTGAGTTTTCCACCAAGCATTACCGTAACTTTTGAATGATTTGCGCAACCTTAAAAATTCCAAGGGCTCCTGAAAGCAGCGACGCTGTGCGCACCGTTGAAATTGTCATCATTACGGTAATCCAAATAAGGGTACACAGGCTGTACCACTCCCGGCATACCACTAGAGAGAGCCAAGACACCACAAATGAAGTCTGTTTATTTGGCGCCAAAAGATGAATTGGCCTAAATTTGCACTAAAATATTAATATTTAAAAACTATAAAAGTTATAAACACCAAAAGTCATAACATAATAGTCCAGCTCCAGCCGCACAAAATGATCTAACATATGTAACCCTAATGTCAAAACTGTTTGGCAGAGGAGCTGGAAAATTTTTCACTAAAATATTAATATTTAAAAACTATAAAATTCATAAACACCAAAAGTCATAGCACACCATTCCAGATCCGGCCGCACAAAATGAGGTAACATATATGAAGCTTGTCTCAAAACTGCGGGCGAGATTAAGCTGCAAAATTTCAGGCGGAAACTGGAGAATAATAATAATAATAATAATAATAAATCCGACGAATAGTAATATGTGTGCCTCTTGTCATAGGCACACATAACTAGAAAGCGAAAATTTCAGAAGAAATTTTATGTGTGCCTATGCCGCTGCTAATCACTGTAGTTGCCATTCATACGGCTACAGAGAGCAAAACTCAGAAGAGCAGCCATTCTCCACCATGAACTATGGTAAAACAAACACCGCTCACGCTTCACAGATGACAGCTTACAGTTTTGTGTAAAGATGAAGTTACCGTTACAGCGCCGATTTGCAGACGCTGTGCACACAGGTTCATGAGCAGAAGTCCCATTGTACCACGGCAGACCCGACAATGTTTGCATGAACACGCTTTGAAGCATTACATTATGGACCACTTTTCACACATGCATTCACTTTTTGTTTTTGTTATTTTTACACAGTGTTCTGAATTATGAACAATGGTCTACAGCCAATCTTGTGTATTATTATACAAACTTTGGTTGTGAGATTCAGATAACTATTTAATAAAAGCTAAATATTTTATATGAGAGTAAGAAAGAAAAGTATATCTTTGTGTCCACCTTTCTCTGTTAATGCCCTAGCTGCCCCCCTAAAAGCTTTGCTAGATCCGCCCCTGCACAGTTACCAGCTGTCAGCTACACAAAAAAGGAGCTTGGTCTTTGTCTCTCAGAAACAACTCATAACTTCCTTCAACTCATTCATGTCACCTAAAGTGTAAACCTGTTTCTCCATCACCAGTTCAGCTCTGATGATTCAGTAAGGACATCTCCTGATTTCATCTTCATGCTCCAGCTAACATCAGCTGATACTAGAAATTAAAAATCAAAAGAATTCTAACAACAGCTGATCAAGCTTAAACGTGCTGCTGTTGTTTAGCGCGATAAATAAGAGCGAACAGCCGATCATTGATCAGTTTCATGATTGACGTTTCAACACGCGAGAGAATGACAGGGAGGCTTCGTAACGACAGAATAAATCATAATGTTTTCTCTGAATGTGGGGCGATTCCGTTTATGCGGCACGGCAACTCTATGAACTAACCCTAATGAATAAAATAAAGTCCAACGTCAGTAACTTAGTGCGCACACAGCTGTATATAAACTCCCGTGGCAGTACGATTGTAAAGGTCAACGAAAATAAATTACACCTAAACTCGGTTTATATCTGACCCAAATAGAGTGCAGTTCATAACTTCTTACCTGAAATTCAGTTCACCTCACGCTCCTGCCTTGGTTTCCAGCATCATCGGCCCATATAAACGAAAAATAAGTCCAGCTAAAACACATACTGTCGGCGAGCGACCGGTGCTGACACGAGTTTCACCCGCCTCAATATAAGCCAAGCCTGGGTGCTTTTTCACGAGAAGGGTCGCTAGCGGCGCTAGCTAGCTAGCCGACTATCAGCAACACATAAGAGAACTGCTGCTAAATAAACTACACCTAAACTCGGTTTATATCTGACCCAAATAGAGTGCAGGTCATAACTTCTTACCTGAAATTCAGTTCACCTCAGGCTCCTGCCTTCGCTTTCCCTGATCCACGATTGACCTCCGCGTTAGCAAACACCGGTCGATCGGCGGTCGCGGCATGTCCTTTCTGTCATACACCGTGGATAGCTGCCCACTGTTGTAGCTCCGCATTATAGCACCACCAAACAACTCAGTTATTTTTTCCACATCCAGCTGTAACTCCGATTCTGTGCGAGCATTTGCGAGAGACCGGGAGGTGAAAGGAGAGAGAGTCCCTCGCTGTCCATTTGCAGCCAAGTCGCGGCAGCTAGCTAGGTAGCCGGCTAGCTGTCAGGCAGGACCGAGGTCGTCAGAGCATTGTCGCTAATATGGGATGTCTTGATAAAACAAGCAGATATTTGAAGTTTACACACCTACATTCTCGCCTGAAAATATCTTAAAAGTTTATTTTGTGACCTAGACACACTAATAAAAGACATATAAAACGAAGTGGTGGCCGCCATTGTTTAACTCGGCAGAGGTGTGCTATGAATTGTGGGATATGGAGTTTTCCACCAAGCATAGAAGCCATTGTGTTTACCGTAACTATTCAATGGTTCGCGCAACCTTAAAACCTCCAATGGTTCCTGAAAGCAGCGAGGCTGTGCGCGCCATTGATATTGTCATCATTACGGTATCCAAATAAGGGTAGACAGGCTGTACCACTCCCGGCATACCACTAGAGAGAGCCAACACACCACAAATGAAGTTTGAAATTTGTTTCAATGGGACCAAAAGATGGCGCCAACACACCACAAATGAAGTCTGTTTATTTGGCGCCAAAAGATGAATTGGCCTAAATTTGCACTAAAATATTAATATTTAAAAAACTATAAAAGTCATAAACACCAAAAGTCATGACATAATAGTCCAGCTCCAGCCGCACAAAATGATCTAACATATGTAACCCTAATGTCAAAACTGTTCGGCAGAGGAGCGCGGGAAAATTTTCACTAAAATATTAATATTTAAAAAACTATAAAATTCATAAACACCAAAAGTCATAGCACACCATTCCAGATCCGGCCACACAAAATGAGGTAACATATATGAAGCTTGTCTCAAAACTGCGGGGCGAGATTCGCTGCAAAATTTCAGGCGGAAACTGGAGAATAATAATAATAATAATAATAATAAATCCGACGAATAGTAATATGTGTGCCTCTTGGCATAGGCACACATAATAATAAATCCGAGGAATAGTAATATGTGTGCCTCTTGTCATAGGCACACATAATAAATCCGACGAATAGTAATATGTGTGCCTCTTTCATAGGCACACATAACTAGAAAAATTTGCATTTCCTGCGAAAATGCAGTGTGGATGCTGTAATGCTGAAGCTGTCTGCTGAAACTAGCAGAAAAAGCTGAAAAGTTGCAGAATTTGTAAAAACTTTGCAGAAGCAAGGGAACTTTGCTAAAATGTAGTAACTTAGCAGAACTGCAATATCTTAGAGGAAACATAATACTTGGCAGAAATACAATAGCATAGCAGAACTTAGCAGAAATATTGTAACTTACCAGAAACACGATAACTTCTCAAAAATACAAAATTTAGGAGAAATTGTATAAGATAACAGAAAGAATATATTTAGCCAAACATTCTTAAACATTACAGAAATACTATGATTTAGAAAAACAGTACAACATAGCAGAAATGCTGCGATTTACCAGAGACACTGTAATTTACTATTAATATTGAATTTTTTTTTAAAAATACTATGTTTTAGCACAAATACTGTAATTTGACAGAAATACTATCATTTGGCAGAAATACTATGTTTCAGCAGAAATACTCTGGTTTAGCACAAATATTATAACATAGCAGTAATACAATTATATAGCAGAAATGCGATATTTAGAAAGAAAAATATAATATAGTAGAAATACTATGATTTAGCAGAAATACTGTAATCAGCACATATACTGTAACATGACAGAAATTCCTCCACTTAGTAGTAATACTGTAACATAAAACAAATGTTATGATTTGGCACAAAAACCATAATTTGGCAAAATACTATGATTTAGCAGAAATACTATGATTGAGCAGAAGTACTAAGATGTAGTAAAAGTACTTTGATTTAAGAGAAATACAATTATGGAGGAGTAATACTTTAAAATGGGAGAAATATTGATACACACACACATACACAGAGCCTAAAGGGAAGAGTATTTGTGCCATGGAGTGTTAACAAGAATCTGAGGTCCATATTAGAAAAGCTGCTAAAATCATAAAAGTTTTCAGAATTGTAATAAATGATGAATATAAATTAGTGGTCTGTGATAGTGTATTAATTTGTAAGGAAAAAAACATGTTGCCCAAGGTGTAATTGAACCCACGATCTTTGGGTTGCAGACCTGTGTCATTACCAACTGCGCCACTGGGAAAGAGAGCGAGGGCCTGGAAAACAGGGTGATGAGCAGTCAGAATTAGATCACGGTGAGAGGTGAAAAAACCGTTTTTGCAGTTACAAAACGTCGTGTAACTCAAAAACTAGGTCGACTAGAAGCATAATTCTTGTACTGGGTGAATCAGCTTTGGTGTACTTTGACTGTGATTTGCATTGCTCTTTGTACATCTGTCGCTGAGATATGACGAGAGAAGAAAGGGCAGACCCCAGATATGATTGACTGGCTGGGAAGCCGTGCAGGCCCTGATATGTATTTGTGTGTATCAGTCCTCACAGAGGATTAGCTGCCTGGGGACCTGGCAGAAATATATACAAATAGTATGATTAAGCATAAATACTACAGTTTTTAGAAAAACTATATTAAGCACAAATCCTATAAAAAGCAGAAATGCTATATTAAGCAATATAAATATCCTCGAAAAATCCTATAAAAAGCAGTAAAACTACTATGATTTGGTAGAAAAACCCTAATTAATCAAAAATACTAAATTTGGCAGAAATACCAGAAACACTATATTTGGCACAAATCTTATGAAATAGCAGAAAGAGTATGATTTAGCAGAAATGCTTTATTTAGCACAAATCTCATAAAATAGCAGACATAGTATGACTTTGCAGAAATGCTGTATTTAGCACAAATACTGAAAAGCAAAATGGACATGCTATGACTCAACACAGTAGTAATAACTTAAATAGAAAAATTGGAAAAGCAAAATGGACAGCTGAAAAAATGCTGAACATGCTAAGGGTCCCTCAAATGTAATTGTTAAATGAAAAAAATCAGAAAAAAAAGTATAACAGTGACACAATCACAAATATGGACACATATGGAAACACACAAGCACAGAGAGACACACAGGATCAAATTCAGTCAACCAGTCTAAATATATTGAATTTAAATCATACAATAAGATGCTCCCATAAAAACTCTCTCTCGCCCTCTCTTTCTCTCTCTCTCTGTCACACACACACACACACACACACACACACACACACACACACACACACGGAGAGAAAATCAAGTTTCTAGGTCAGTCAAGCAGCCTGGGAGCTGCTAAATTTGAATCCACCAATCAGAGAGGCTGTGTACTTTTTCCCGCCAAAACAGGTGCACCTGTTTTTACACACATGCAGCACAGAGAAAGGATTTGTGCTGTCTATTTTTCATAGTCAGGATTCTCCTCAAACAAATGGCTATAATTTCCTAACCGTAGGGGCTAGAACGGTCATTCTTACACCGTTTTATTCAGAAGAGATGGGGAATCTTAAAGTGTTGACAATTTATCATTAAAATATGAATTATTAAAGATATTTGACTTGTAATGTACCATAACTGAGTAGAGGCGAAGCAAAAACTGCCTTGACTTGCCCTCAAACAACGCGTTCTAACTCTAAATCTATTTGGAGTATCGATATAATTCTTTCACCGTAAGAGACAGCAGGCTTTGGTGAACAGTCATGGAAATTTTCAGGTCTTTGTGGAAATCTATCAAAAGATATGACGAGAGAAGAAAGGGCAGACCCCAGATATGATTGACTGGCTGGGAAGCCGTGCAGGCCCTGATATGTATTTGTATGTATCAGTCCTCACAGAGGATTAGCTGCCTGGGGACCTGGCAGAAATATATACAAATAGTATGATTAAGCATAAATACTACATTTTTTAGAAAAACTATATTAAGCACAAATCCTATAAAAAGCAGAAATACTATATTAAGCAATATAAATATCCTCGAAAAATCCTATAAAAAGCAGTAAAACTGTACTATGATTTGGTAGAAAAACCCTAATTAATCAAAATACTAAATTTGGCAGAAATAGCAGAAACACTATATTTAGCACAAATCTTATGAAATAGCAGAAAGAGTATTATTTTGCAGAAATGCTGTATTCAGCACAAATTCTGAAAAGCAGCAGAAATGCTATAACTCAACACAATAGTAATAACTTAAATAGAAAAATTGGAAAAGCAAAGTGGACAGCTGAAAGAATCCTGAACATGCTAAGGGTCCCTCAAATGTAATTGTTAAATGAAAAAATCAGCAAAAAAAAGTATAACAGTGACACAATCACAAATATGGACACATATGGAAACACACATGCACAGAGTGACACACACAGGATCATATTCAGTCAACCAGTCTAAATATATTGAATTTAAATCATATAATAAGATGCTCCCATAAAAACTCTCTCTCGCCTCCCTTTCTCTCTCTCTCACACACACACACACACACACACACACACACACACACACACACACACACACACACACATAGGGAGAGAGAAAGCAAGTTTCTAGGTCAATCAAACAGCCTGGGAGCTGCTAAATTTGAATCCACCAATCAGAGAGGCTGTGTACTTTTTCCCGCCAAAACAGGTGCAGCCGTTTTACACACTCAGCACAGAGAGAGACAGGATTTCTGCAGTGTATTTCTCATAGTGAGGATTCCTCTCAAACAAATGGCCATAATTTCCTAACCGTAGGGGCTAGAACGGTCATTCTTACAATCGTTTTGTTCAGAAGAGATGGGGAATCTTAAAGTGTTAACAATTTATCATTAAAATATGAATTATTAAAGATATTTGACTTGTAATGCACCATAACTGAGTAGAGGCGAAGCAAAACTGCCTTGACCTGCCCTCAAACAACGCTTTCTAACTCTAAATCTATTTGGAGTTTCGATATCATTCTTTCACCGTAAGAGACAGCAGGCTTTGGTGAACAGTCATGGAAATTTTCAGGTCTTTGTGGAAATCTATCAAAAAGATATGACGAGAGAAAAAAGTGGTTCATTTCCAGAGTTTGAAAGCTGAAGAAATCTGAGCGAAGGACGAATTTCCTACCCTCAAACAAGTCTAACTCATTTCAGAACGGTAATAGGTGAGAAAAAAATTCTTGAATTGTGAGTGTCAGGAGTGTCTGAAGATATACGGGGACAAGCCTCATGTCGTAACTTCGCTTCGTTAAGGAGATATGACGATTCGAATATGCCTCTCATTAGAGAAATCAAGCGATGATTTTGAACAAACTCTCCATTGACTTTCTATGGAGAGTTTTCTGACTTTGTGTTGGTCTGAGGAGATTTGCCAAAATTCTATAAATCCCACAACAATGATGGTGACATTTTCTGAAAGCCAGCAAAAATACCTACGTTTTGATGTATAATTTGTGTGGGTTGAGTGAAAATTGATCAAGTAGCAAGAAGTTGTTCGGACATGAAGAGAAAATTGCCAAAGGTACAGTGGCTCACTTAGAACCAACTGCATAGCAACCATCACAACGCATGTATTTTGTGAAAAATCACACAAATGAAACTCAAAACTTAAAGAGGGACAATATGAAAATGGTAACAGATATGAAAAAGCTGAATCATTTATGAATAGCCCAATAATTTGTGAACATTTTAAAGTTTGAATGGTTGTTCTAGGTGAAAGTATGACAAAGTAGTTAAGTTTCAAAAACAAGCAAGTTTTAGCAGAATTTTGGAAGTTTTCCATTCATTTCAATGGGACAAAAAATTGCATAAAAAGCTTAATATTTTAAAAAGTATAACAGCAGAAAATACCAAAAGTCATAGCAGGAATTAGCAGAAATAGTAGAATAGTTTAAAATTTGAACGGTGAAAATCGGCTGAAAATTGTGGAAGTAGTTAAGTGCCGAAAAACGTACAAAAAGTGGCAACTGGAATAATAATAAAGTAGGATAATAAAGAATAAAGAGAAACAGGAACTCAATAATAAATCCGACGAATAGTAATATGTGTGCCTCTTGGCATAGGCACACATAATAATAATAAATCCGACGAATAGTAATATGTGTGCCTCTTGGCATAGGCACACATAATAATAATAAAGAATAAAGAGAAACAGGAACTCAATAGTGTGGATGCCTCCAGCATCCACACAATAAAGAATAAAGAGAAACAGGAACTCAATAGTGTGGATGCCTCCAGCATCCACACAATTAGAGACTGAACACAAAAGGCGAGGATGAAAAGTTAGGAGGAGAGTTGGAGATACTCGGCACAAACTGAGTTACAGACTCGGGAGGAGGTTTAACGGGACTGTAGGCTAAGGCAGGTGGAATGTGCGGGCTGCTGGCAGTGCAACCCATCTCCTCAATGGCAAAAAACTGTCTTGTGTCTTTTTATTATTATTATTATCATTGTTATTATTATTATTAACATTATTGTTTTGTTTACTCTTATTGTTGCCTTGCTGCTAAACAAATTTTCCCTTTTGGGGAATAAGAAATTAAGAATTTGAATTTAATTGAATTGGTAGGCGAGGTGATTCCCAGTTCAGACCGAGGAAGCTGTCTTCAGAGGCACAGACAGGCGGTCAGGGAGCGAGGCAGGCTGGTGGAAGGAAAACAAGCGAGGAAACAAATCTTAAAACACCCAGCAGGTCGTAGATTCCAATCTAGAGATCAAACTCGCACGTTACTACTTGTGGAAGAGGCAATACTCTCACACCAGATGTCAGCCGCGCAGCTCCTCAAGAAAGCTCCAGCCTGATTCACCACAGGTGTGCTGGGGATCCTGCGAATCACTGCCCTGCCTACCCTGCGCCGAAAAAGGAAAAAGAAAACAAAAACACACCACACACACACACCAGCTCCTAATAGAATGTGGTAGAGACGTGTGTGTGACTTGCATGCTGGAGTGTGGAATGTGCAGAATGATATTTAATTGTTTCTGTGTTTGAAGGTTGATGAGATCTACTCAGTTCCTGACGTTGGGACTGTGGTTGGAGGAACTCTGTACAGGTGAGATAGCACTGTCTGCTTTAATATGTTATCAATATTATTTTAAATTTTATTCTTGAAACTGTGGAAACCCCAAATATTCACAGAGACATACATAACACATGACTTTTATAAGAATAGAATCTTTGGTAATATATTGCAGCTTTTCATTTTACGGGTCCTTGATTGGACACAGACCAGGTCTCTGTAATCATGGGAAGCGCCGTGCATTACACTAAGAACACTGCCTTTTTTTGTTTCAGTGGAGTGTGTAGGGAGGGCGAGAGGCTGGTGGTGGGTCCAACTGATGAGGGCTGTTTTCTGCGTCTGAAGGTGGGCAGTATTCAGAGGAACCGCTCTGCCTGCAGAGTGCTGAGGGCTGGACAGGCTGCAACGCTGGCTTTGGGAAACTTTGAGCGTTCACTACTGCGCAAGGTCAGAGGTCACCTAAAGACATGAAAGGATGTAGGAGATAATTTAAAGGGGAATCCACTTTTTTTTTTAATGTAACTTGCACAAATTCATACATCTCCGTGTGTATATTGCATATTTTCATTGCTCCCTTTTATTTATACTGGAAGTTACTTTCCAGTTCCTCTGAGAATTTGAAAAACACAGAGGGAAAGATCGCAGTCGACCTTCATGGTCTCGTTTTTTAAAATTTATTAATGGTGTTTAATTTCTCTCCAAAACACAGACCTGTCTCATGTCTGTCTTCATGCACCTCTGGACTGCTGTCAGTACAGCTGCTGTCATCAGAATCCTATGGGCTCAAACTGTGTTCATAAATATTTTGTACTTGTAAATCAGACTGCGTAGTTGTGAGACTCTGTGCTCAAGTTGCCTCGCTTGTGTGTGAGTTTCAACTTAAAAGTATTTTTTACACACACTCAAATTCTCATCTATGGATGCACAAACACAACATTTTCAGATATTTTGGGTTACAAGGTTACAAAACACAAAATATTTATGACCACAATTTGAGCCCTCAGATTACTTCCTGGTAATCCAAACAGAAATTCACATATTTGGTGAAACTGCAGACACCGCAAGTGGTGAGAACACAAGTTCAGAGAGATGATGTAGTTTTGTATTGTATTTTGGGGGGTTTTTTCAGACAAAATTAGTCAATATAATTAAAAGAAAAACAACAAAGACAAAACTCACAAAAACTATTGAATTTCTTGACTCATTCAAATGGCACATAAATTTGTGCATATAGTTCCTGAGTAAGGCATGAAAAGGTGGGATTTTGCTCATGAAAATCGTTGACTTGCACATGTCCAACTTGGAAGTCTAAGGAAAATTCTAAATGCATCCTAAAAGGCCACTTGCAGTTTTTTGGCTATGGTTTGTCTTTGGTTATTCGTTATTATAATTACACCATAAATGAGCCTTTTTTCTTTTTTTTTAAGTACAATAGGATTAAAAAAAAGTGCCAGATTTATGTGCCAACATATTAGCTTGCATGCATACCTTTACAGCACTGTCTTTTCACATCATCATCATCATCATCATTACAGAGATCACTTCTTAAGATATGACCCAAGTTTTTACTTTGTTTCCAAGTACTTTGTACTTGGTTGCTAAATAAAAAGATGGAAAATTTAGCTTGTCACCCTCCTTAGTTGTAACAATCACAATAACATGCTTTTTAGGGTTAAAAGCAATATCATACTGAGCACCATAACTAGCACAAACAAAGTAACTACTGCAAACCAGGACTGTAGGGAGACAAAATGACCAAATCATCACCCACCATACACCGAGTCTTCATTTAACAGAAAGATCATCAAGATTCAAACTGAATAGAAGGGGAGACAATATTGGACTTAACTTGCATAGTTAGGGCCCGAGCACCGAGAGTGCGAAGGCCCTATTGTATCTGCTCTGTTCATTATTATTATTATTATTATTATTATTATTATTATTATTATTAGGGCCCGAGCACTGAGAGTGCGAAGGCCCTATTGTATCTGCTCTGTTCATTATTAGGGCCCGAGCACAAAAGTGCGAAGGCCCTATTGTATCTGCTCTGTTTCTTATTATTATTATTATTATTATTATTATTATTATTATTATTAGGGCCCGAGCACAAAAGTGCGAAGGCCCTATTGTATCTGCTCTGTTTCTTATTATTATTATTATTATTATTATTATTATTATTATTATTATTATTATTATTATTATTTCGGCAAATGAATCGGCCTTTTGAGGGCCTAAACATGCTCGAAAACTCATGAAATTTTGCAGACTCGTCAGGTCTGGTGAAAATTTACGTATTTTAATGTCCGTAGACATGTCCAGGGAAAATTGGCTCAGTAGCGCCACCTAGAAAATGAGAAACGCGAGCCCCGAGATGGGTATGACCTACATGTATAAAACTCGAACACATATCTAACGTTCGGAGACGCACATAAAAGTCTATTATGGCCATGTCCTAAACCCAACAGGAAGTCCGCCATTTGGAAGTGAAGGTGACATTTTGGCTCTAATTTTGCCATTTCCATGCCTCGAACTTTTGCGAACTCCTCATTGGAATTTCATCGTACAAGCTTCATATTTGGTCAGTCTCAACTACACACCTGGGCCATGTTAAATTGCGGAGCTTTTGAGTTTTCGGGTTACTGTGAGGCCGTGGCGCCACGGCGAATTTCGATGACTCGCCATGAAAATCTTATTGCCTCTCGTTCTGTCATACATTGTCCGACCTTGACCAAAGTGGACACATATGATAAGGCTCCACCCCTGAACATATTTCAACTGCCATATTTGACATCAGGGACAGCGCCACCTAGTGGGAACAGGAAATGTCATGTTTTACACTTTGGGGTACAGTATTGTAATGGGTGACATCTGCAGCCTCAAATTTCTCCAGGAAAGCCTTAAGGAGTTGGTCTTGGGTTACAGAGAAAACTGTGAGTTTTCGCTGAAGGGTGTGACCCCAGCTGCATGGCGAACATTGAGGTCTCGCCATGAAGAAACAAATTAGTGTAACTCAATGAAATCCAATCTGATCAGTACCAGATTTTACAGGGATGATGTCAGACCCGCCCTGAACAGATTGATATGCCCATTGTCAGGAATACGTAGAGCGCCACCTAGTGGCAACAGGAAATGTCATGTCTTTCATTTTGTTGTACTGATTTTCACAGGTTCATCGTGGCCACCTCAAAAGCGGTGAATATTAACATCAGTCCCTCGTGATGCTTCAGTGAGAAAATTGTGACTTTAAACTGAACGGCGCACCCTGGTGGCATCGCGGTTCACCATGAAAGATGAAGTGGCTTTTGAGGGGCTTGGAAAGTTTAAAAAGTCTTGAAAATTGGCGCACACCTCTAATGTGATGAGGGATTTCTTTTTATATGTTCATTTTCCTTGAACAGCGCAAAATGGCTCCACAGCGCCCCCTACAAAATTTCAAAACAACAGCCCCTGCTCTGTGTTTTATGTATGAGGTTGAAACCTGGCAAGCTTATTGGAGATATCAAGATGTACAAAAAAGTCTCTTGGAGCAATATCCCAAATCCAACAGGAAGTCAGCCATTTTAAAATCAATGTGTAAATTTGGCGACATTTTCCCCTCTTTTCAGGCCTCATACTTTGACGAACTCCTCCAAGGGATTTCATTAGATTTACGCGATCTCCTGTGTGTGGAATCTAAAGACCTTGGTGATGTTAAATTGCTGAAGCTTTTACGTTCAGGGAAACGGGTGGTCATGGCGGCACGTGGAGTTTCAATCACTCGCCAAAAGCAGTAACCTGCTGTCGCTCAAAAACACAATGTCCAATCTCTCCCAAAGGTCGCAGGCGTGATGAGACTCGAGCTCGGAAATGTTTGTTATGCCATTTGTCAGTAATGGTTAGAGCGCCACCTAGTGGGACGACTATAATAATGGTTGAATGAGATGAAATTTTAGCTGGTGGTTAAATGCATGAATTCCATCAATGTGACATCAGATCGGAAGCGCTGGTTGTACGTGTTGGGCGTGGCTCGACGCGCCGGGGTGCGAGGGCCCTCATATCGCTGCTTGCAGCTTTAATTATTATTATTATTATTATTTCGGCAAATGAATCGGCCTTTTGAGGGCCTAAACATGCTCAAAAACTCATGAAATTTTGCACACGCGTCAGGTCTGGTGAAAATTTACGTATTTTAATGTCCGTAGACATGTCCAGGGAAAATTGGCTCAGTAGCGCCACCTAGAAAAGCGAGAAACGCGAGCCCCCGAGATGGGTATGACCTACATGTATAAAACTCGGAACACATATCTAACGTTCGGAGACGCACAAAAAAGTCTATTATGGCCATGTCCTAAACCCAACAGGAAGTCCGCCATTTGGAAGTGAAGGTGACATTTTGGCTCTAATTTTGCCATTTCCATGCCTCGAACTTTTGCGAACTCCTCATTGGAATTTCATCGTACAAGCTTCATATTTGGTCAGTGTCAACTACACACCTGGGCCATGTTAAATTGCGGAGCTTTTGAGTTTTCGCGATACGGTGAGGCCGTGGCGGCACGGCGAATTTCAATGACTCGCCATGAAAATCTTATTGCCTCTCGTTCTGTCATACATTGTCCGACCTTGACCAAAGTGGACACATATGATAAGGCTCCACCCCTGAACATATTTCAACTGCCATATTTGACATCAGGGACAGCGCCACCTAGTGGGAACAGGAAATGTCATGTTTTACACTTTGGGGTACAGTATTGTAATGGGTGACATCTGCAGCCTGAAATTTCTCCAGGAAAGTCTTAAGGAGTTGGTCTTGGGTTACAGAGAAAACTGTGAGTTTTTGCTGAAGGGTGTGACCCCAGCAGCATGGCGAACATTGAGGTCTCGCCATGAAGAAACAAATTAGTGTAACTCAATGAAATCCAATGTGATCAGTACCAGATTTTACAGGGATGATGTCAGACCCGCCCTGAACAGATTGATATGCCCATTGTCAGGAATACGTAGAGCGCCACCTAGTGGCACCAGGAAATGTCATGTCTTTCATTTTGTTGTACTGATTTTCACAGGTTCATCGTGGCCACCTCAAAAGCGGTGAATATCACCATCAGTCCCTCTTGATGCTTCAGTGAGAAAATTGTGACTATAAACTGAACGGCGCACCCTGGTGGCAACACAGTTCAGCATGAAAGATGAAGTGGCTTTTGAGGGGCTTGAAAAGTTTAAAAAGTCTTGAAATTTGGCGCACACCTCTAATGTGATGACGGATTTCTTTTTATATGTTCATTTTCCTTGAACAGCGCAAAATGGCTCCACAGCGCCCCCTACAAAATTTCAAAACAACAGCCCCTGCTCTGTGTTTTATGTATGAGTTTGAAACCTGGCAAGCTTATTGGAGATATCAAGATGTACAAAAAAGTCTCTTGGAGCAATATCCCAAATCCAACAGGAAGTCAGCCATTTTAAAATTAATGTGTAAATTTGGCGACATTTTCCCCTCTTTTCAGGCCTCATACTTTGACGAACTCCTCCAAGGGATTTCATTAGATTTACGCGATCTCCTGTGTGTGGAATCTAAAGACCTTTGTGATGTTAAATTGCGAAGCTTTTACGTTCAGGGAAACGGGTGGTCATGGCGGCACGTGGAGTTTCAATCACTTGCCAAAAAGCAGTAACCTGCTGTCGCTCAAAAACACAATGTCCAATCTCTCCCAAAGGTCGCAGGCGTGATGAGACTCGAGCTCGGAAATGTTTGTTATGCCATTTGTCAGTAATGGTTAGAGCGCCACCTAGTGGGACGACTATAATAATGGTTGAATAAGATGAAATTTTAGCTGGTGGTTAAATGCATGAATTCCATCAATGTGACATCAGATCGGAAGCGCTGGTTTTAGGTGTTGGGCTTGGCTCGACGCGCCGGGGGTGCGAGGGCCCTCATATCGCTGCTTGCAGCTTTAATTATTATTATTATTATTATTATTAGGGCCCGAGCACAAAAGTGCGAAGGCCCTATTGTATCTGCTCTGTTTCTTATTATTATTATTATTATTATTATTATTATTATTATTATTATTATTATTATTATTATTATTATTATTATTATTATTATTTCGGCAAATGAATCGGCCTTTTGAGGGCCTAAACATGCTCGAAAACTCATGAAATTTTGCAGACGCGTCAGGTCTGGTGAAAATTTACGTATTTTAATGTCCGTGAGACATGTCCAGGGAAAATTGGCTCAGTAGCGCCACCTAGAAAAATGAGAAACGCGAGCCCCGAGATGGGTATGACCTACATGTATAAAACTCGAACACATATCTAACTTTCGGAGACGCACATAAAAGTCTATTATGGCCATGTCCTAAACCCAACAGGAAGTCCGCCATTTGGAAGTGAAGGTGACATTTTGGCTCTAATTTTGCCATTTCCATGCCTCGAACTTTTGCGAACTCCTCATTGGAATTTCATCGTACAAGCTTCATATTTGGTCAGTGTCAACTACACACCTGGGCCATGTTAAATTGCGGAGCTTTTGAGTTTTCGGTTACTGTGAGGCCGTGGCGCCACGGCGAATTTCGATGACTCGCCATGAAAATCTTATTGCCTCTCGTTCTGTCATACATTGTCCGACCTTGACCAAAGTGGACACATATGATAAGGCTCCACCCCTGAACATATTTCAACTGCCATATTTGACACCAGGGACAGCGCCACCTAGTGGGAACAGGAAATGTCATGTTTTACACTTTGGGGTACAGTATTGTAATGGGTGACATCTGCAGCCTCAAATTTCTCCAGGAAAGCCTTAAGGAGTTGGTCTTGGGTTACAGAGAAAACTGTGAGTTTTCGCTGAAGGGTGTGACCCCAGCAGCATGGCGAACATTGAGGTCTCGCCATGAAGAAACAAATTAGTGTAACTCAATGAAATCCAATGTGATCAGTACCAGATTTTACAGGGATGATGTCAGACCCGCCCTGAACAGATTGATATGCCCATTGTCAGGAATACGTAGAGCGCCACCTAGTGGCACCAGGAAATGTCATGTCTTTCATTTTGTTGTACTGATTTTCACAGGTTCATCGTGGCCACCTCAAAAGCGGTGAATATCACCATCAGTCCCTCTTGATGCTTCAGTGAGAAAATTGTGACTATAAACTGAACGGCGCACCCTGGTGGCAGCGCAGTTCACCATGAAAGATGAAGTGGCTTTTGAGGGGCTTGAAAAGTTTAAAAGTCTTGAAATTTGGCGCACACCTCTAATGTGATGAGGGATTTCTTTTATATGTTCATTTTCCTTGAACAGCGCAAAATGGCTCCACAGCGCCCCCTACAAAATTTCAAAACAACAGCCCCTGCTCTGTGTTTTATGTATGAGTTTGAAACCTGGCAAGCTTATTGGAGATATCAAGATGTACAAAAAGTCTCTTGGAGCAATATCCCAAATCCAACAGGAAGTCAGCCATTTTAAAATCAATGTGTAAATTTGGCGACATTTTCCCTCTTTTCAGGCCTCATACTTTGACGAACTCCTCCAAGGGATTTCATTAGATTTACGCGATCTCCTGTGTGTGGAATCTAAAGACCTTTGTGATGTTAAATTGCGAAGCTTTTACGCTCAGGGAAACGGGTGGTCATGGCGGCACGTGGAGTTTCAATCCCTCGCCAAAAAGCAGTAACCTGCTGTCGCTCAAAAACACAATGTCCAATCTCTCCCAAAGGTCGCAGGCGTGATGAGACTCGAGCTCGGAAATGTTTGTTATGCCATTTGTCAGTAATGGTTAGAGCGCCACCTAGTGGGACGACTATAATAATGGTTGAATGAGATGAAATTTTAGCTGGTGGTTAAATGCATGAATTCCATCAATGTGACATCAGATCGGAAGCGCTGGTTTTAGGTGTTGGGCTTGGCTCGACGCTACCGGGGTGCGAGGGCCCTCATATCGCTGCTTGCAGCTTTAATTATTATTATTATTATTATTTCGGCAAATGAATCGGCCTTTTGAGGGCCTAAACATGCTCGAAAACTCATGAAATTTTGCAGACGCGTCAGGTGTGGTGAAAATTTACGTATTTTAATGTCCGTGAGACATGTCCAGGAAAATTGGCTCAGTAGCGCCACCTAGAATAATGAGAAACGCGAGCCCCGAGATGGGTATGACCTACATGTATAAAACTCGAACACATATCTAGCGTTTGGAGACGCACATAAAAGTCTATTATGGCCATGTCCTAAACCCAACAGGAAGTCCGCCATTTGGAAGTGAAGGTGACATTTTGGCTCTAATTTTGCCATTTCCATGCCTCGAACTTTTGCGAACTCCTCATTGGAATTTCATCGTACAAGCTTCATATTTGGTCAGTGTCAACTACACACCTGGGCCATGTTAAATTGCGGAGCTTTTGAGTTTTCGGGTTACTGTGAGGCCGTGGCGCCACGGCGAATTTCGATGACTCGCCATGAAAATCTTATTGCCTCTCGTTCTGTCATACATTGTCCGACCTTGACCAAAGTGGACACATATGATAAGGCTCCACCCCTGAACATATTTCAACTGCCATATTTGACACCAGGGACAGCGCCACCTAGTGGGAACAGGAAATGTCATGTTTTACACTTTGGGGTACAGTATTGTAATGGGTGACATCTGCAGCCTCAAATTTCTCCAGGAAAGCCTTAAGGAGTTGGTATTGGGTTACAGAGAAAACTGTGAGTTTTCGCTGAAGGGTGTGACCCCAGCAGCATGGCGAACATTGAGGTCTCGCCATGAAGAAACAAATTAGTGTAACTCAATGAAATCCAATCTGATCAGTACCAGATTTTACAGGGATGATGTCAGACCCGCCCTGAACAGATTGATATGCCCATTGTCAGGAATACGTAGAGCGCCACCTAGTGGCACCAGGAAATGTCATGTCTTTCATTTTGTTGTACTGATTTTCACAGGTTCATCGTGGCCACCTCAAAAGCGGTGAATATCACCATCAGTCCCTCTTGATGCTTCAGTGAGAAAATTGTGACTATAAACTGAACGGCGCACCCTGGTGGCAACGCAGTTCACCATGAAAGATGAAGTGGCTTTTGAGGGGCTTGAAAAGTTTAAAAGTCTTGAAATTTGGCGCACACCTCTAATGTGATGAGGGCTTTGTTTTATATGTTCATTTTCCTTGAACAGCGCAAAATGGCTCCACAGCGCCCCCTACAAAATTTCAAAACAACAGCCCCTGCTCTGTGTTTTATGTATGAGTTTGAAACCTGGCAAGCTTATTGGAGATATCAAGATGTACAAAAAGTCTCTTGGAGCAATATCCCAAATCCAACAGGAAGTCAGCCATTTTAAAATTAATGTGTAAATTTGGCGGCATTTTCCCTCTTTTCAGGCCTCATACTTTGACGAACTCCTCCAAGGGATTTCATTAGATTTACGCGATCTCCTGTGTGTGGAATCTAAAGACCTTTGTGATGTTAAATTGCGAAAGCTTTTACGTTCAGGGAAACGGGGTGGTCATGGCGGCACGTGGAGTTTCACTCACTCGCCAAAAGCAGTAACCTGCTGTCGCTCAAAAACACAATGTCCAATCTCTCCCAAAGTTCGCAGGCGTGATGAGACTCGAGCTCGGAAATGTTTGTTATGCCATTTGTCAGCAATGGTTAGAGCGCCACCTAGTGGGACGACTATAATAATGGTTGAATGAGATGAAATTTTAGCTGGTGGTTAAATGCATGAATTCCATCAATGTGACATCAGATCGGAAGCGCTGGTTTTAGGTGTTGGGCTTGGCTCGACGCGCCGGTGGTGCTCGGGCCCTCATATCGCTGCTTGCAGCTTTAATTATTATTATTATTATTATCATTATTATTATTATTAGGGCCCGAGCACTGAGAGTGCGAAGGCCCTATTGTATCTGCTCTGTTTATTATTATTAGGGCCCGAGCACCGAGAGTGCGAAGGCCCTATTGTATCTGCTCTGTTTATTATTATTATTATTATCATTATTATTATTATTATTATTATTATTATTATTTTTCATTGAAATGAATTGCCTTTTTGAGGGCTTTAACATGCTCAAAAACTCATGAAATTTTGCACACATGCCAGGTCTGGTGAAAAATTTTGTATTTTAATGGTTTTACATATGAGCATTGGAAAATTGCTCTAGAGCGCCACCTATGCCTTATAAAATGCAGCCCTACGACCACATGGTTTGAGCTACATGTATGAAATCTGGTACACGTATGTATCATGCCAAGACAAACAAAAAAGTCTGTGGGCCCATTGACGCAAACCCAACAGGAAGTCCGCCATTTTGGATTGAAAGTCACATTTTGGCTCTGATTTTACCATTTCCATGCCTTGTACTTTCGCGAACTCCTCCTTGGGATTTTGTCATACAAACTTCATATTTGGACAGTGCCAACTACACACCAGGGCCATGTTAAATTGCGGAGCTTTTGAGTTTTCGTGATACGGTGAGGACGTGGCGCCACGGCGAATTTCGATGACTCGCCATGAAAATCTTATTGCCTCTCATTCCCTCATACATTGTCCGCCGTGCACCAAAGAGCACACATATGATAAGGCTCCAGCCCTGAACATATTTCAACTGCCATATTTGAAATCAGGGACAGCGCCACCTAGTGGGAACAGGAAGTGTCATGTTTTACACTTTGGAGTACAGCGTTGTGATGGGTGACATCTGCAGCCTCAAATTTCTCCAGGAAAGCCTTAAGGAGTTGGTCTTGGGTTACAGTGAAAACTGTGACTTTTCGTGAGAGGGTGTGACCCCAGCAGCATGGCGAACTTTGATGTCTCGCCATGAAGAAACAAGTTAGTATAACTCAATGAAATCCAGTCTGATCAGAACCAGACTTTACAGGGATGATGTCAGACTCGCCCTGAACAGATTGATGTGCCCATTGTCAGGAATATGCAGAGCGCCACCTAGTGGCAACAGGAAATGTCATGTCTTTCATTTTGTTGTACTGATTTTCACAGGTTTATCGTGGCCACCTCAAAAGCGGTGAATATCACCATCAGTCCCTCATGATGCTTCAGTGAGAAAATTGTGACTTTAAACTGAACGGCGCACCCTGTTGGCAACGCGGTTCACCATGAACAATGAAGTGGCTTTTGAGGGGCTTGGAAAGTTTAAAAGTCTTGAAATTTGGCGCACACCTCCAATGTGATGAGCGCTTTCTTGTTATTTACCATTTTCACTGAATAGCGCAAAATGGCTCCACAGCGCCCCCTACAAAATTTCAAAACAACAGCCCCTGCTCTGTGTTTCGTCTATGAGCCTGAAATCTGGTAAGCTTATGTAAGATATCAGGATGTACAAAAAGTCTCTTGGAGCAATATCCCAAATCCAACAGGAAGTCAGCCATTTTAAAATTAATGTGTCATTTTGGCCACATTTTCCCCTTTTTCAGGCCTCGTGCTTTTGACGAACTCCTCCAAGGGATTTCATCATATTGAACCAATCTCCAGTGTGTGGAATCTAAAGACCTTTGTGATGTTAAATTGCGAAGCTTTTAAGGTCAGGGAAACGGGGGTGGTCATGTCGGCACGTGGAGTTTCAATCACTCGCCAAAAGCAGTAATCTGCTGTCACTCAAAAACACAATGTCCAATCTCTCCCAAACGTCACAGGCGTGGTGAGACTCGACCGGAAATGTTTGTTATGCCATTTGTCAGTAATGGTTAGAGCGCCACCTGGTGGGACGACTATAATCATGATTAAATGAGATGAAATGTTAGCTGGTGGTTAAATGCATGAATTCCATCAATGTGACATCAGATCGGACGTGCTGGTTTTAGGTGTAAGGCATGGCTCGACGCGCCAGGGGTGCGAGGGCCCTCATAACGCTGCTTGCAGCTTTAATTATCATTATTATTATTATTATTATTATTATTATTATTAGGGCCCGAGCACAAAAGTGCGAAGGCCCTATTGTATCTGCTCCGTTTCTTATTAGGGCCCGAGCACCGAGAGTGCGAAGGCCCCATTGTATCTGCTCAGTTTCTTCTTCTTCTTCTTCTTCTTCTTATTATTATTATTAGGGCCCGAGCACAAAAGTGCGAAGGCCCTATTGTATCTGCTCTGTTTCTTATTATTATTATTATTATTATTATTATTATTTTTCGGCAAATGAATCGGCCTTTTGAGGGCCTAAACATGCTCAAAAACTCATGAAATTTTGCACACCGCGTCAGGTCTGGTGAAAATTTACGTATTTTAATGTCCGTGAGACATGTCCAGGGAAAATTGGCTCAGTAGCGCCACCTATAAAAATGAGAAACGCGAGCCCCGAGATGGGTATGACCTACATGTATAAAACTCGAACACATATCTAACGTTCGGAGACGCACAAAAAGTCTATTATGGCCATGTCCTAAACCCAACAGGAAGTCCGCCATTTGGAAGTGAAGGTGACATTTTGGCTCTAATTTTGCCATTTCCATGCCTCGAACTTTTTCGAACTCCTCATTGGAATTTCGTTGTACAAGCTTCATATTTGGTCAGTGTCAACTACACACCTGGGCCATGTTAAATTGCGGAGCTTTTGAGTTTTCGGGATACGGTGAGGCCGTGGCGCCACGGCGAATTTCGATGACTCGCCATGAAAATCTTATTGCCTCTCGTTCTGTCATACATTGTCCGACCTTGACCAAAGTGGACACATATGATAAGGCTCCACCCTGAACATATTTCAACTGCCATATTTGACATCAGGGACAGCGCCACCTAGTGGGAACAGGAAATGTCATGTTTTACACTTTGGGGTACAGTATTGTAATGGGTGACATCTGCAGCCTCAAATTTCTCCAGGAAAGCCTTAAGGAGTTGGTCTTGGGTTACAGAGAAAACTGTGAGTTTTCGCTGAAGGGTGTGACCCCAGCAGCATGGCGAACATTGAGGTCTCGCCATGAAGAAACAAATTAGTGTAACTCAATGAAATCCAATCTGATCAGTACCAGATTTTACAGGGATGATGTCAGACCCGCCCTGAACAGATTGATATGCCCATTGTCAGAATACGTAGAGCGCCACCTAGTGGCACCAGGAAATGTCATGTCTTTCATTTTGTTGTACTGATTTTCACAGGTTCATCGTGGCCACCTCAAAAGCGGTGAATATCACCATCAGTCCCTCTTAGGGGTGCAACGGATCAAAAATCTCACGGTTCGGATCGGATCACGGTTTTAAAGTCACGGATCGGATCAATTTTCGGATCAGCAAAAATAGAAAAAAAAGACAAAAATTCTACTTGCGTTTACTTATTTAAGTATTTTTGCCTATTAAAAACATTCAACTGAAGACTCATTCCACGCACTTATATTAAAACAAATTAAGGTGCAATATGGACATTATGGACCATGCTGGGCAGCCTCTGCATCATCTGCACATGGCCATAAACAACCAGAGGAGTCTGTTCAGTGACAGGTTGCTTCTCCCAAAGTCAAGTCCTTTGTCCCACACGCCATCAAACTGTTTAACTCCTCGCTGGAGGGGAAACGGGGACAGAGGAGGGGGGAACAAGTAAGCTGTAGTGCCTTTTCACTGTGCAATAGTTTTGTTAATATCCAACGGTGCAATAGACTCACAATACTTGAAATGTGCCGTTCCTTGTATCCTTATTCCTATTTATTCTATTTATCCCTTTTGTATACTCTGTATTTATATATGTGTAAACATTGTATATATCTGCTCACATTCTGCAACTTCTGTGGGTGCTGTGCTACTGAAACTGAATTTCCGGAGGAACCCACCTGAGAAATAAATAAAGTTTCATCTAATCTAATGTAATCTATAGGGCAGTGCAGGGCTTTGTATCTACCTCTCCGCTGTGATATAACGGGCGGTCACGGTCACGTGGCTTTCCGTTGCCCTGGAGCTCCACCCATTTGTAGTTGGAGCAACAGAAGATGCCTGGGACAGTTCAGCCATAACTTTAAACTTCTCCTGCTCATACATGCTTGGAAGGATCTTGTCACTGAAGTGGACGCGCAACGAGATATCATAGCGTGGGTCAAGCACGTTCATCACAGTTTAAACCTTGTTTTGCACAACAGACGACGGCCTCCCGTCTGCAGCTAAACACCCCATTAGCTTTTAGCTTTAGCCCGGTCGGACTGGGCAGCAAAGGGCTGCTTAAATGCCAAACTCCTCTGCTCCCTACTTGGACCGCTAGCGCTACCGCTTGACAGACTGACGACGCCGCACCATACACATACTTTTTTTTTTTTTTTCGATCTTCGGATCACGTGCGTACCGAACCGTGGAGTGGGATCGGTTCGGATTTCGGATAAACCGTGATCCGTTGCACCCCTAGTCCCTCTTGATGCTTCAGTGAGAAAATTGTGACTATAAACTGAACGGCGCACCCTGGTGGCAACGCAGTTCACCATGAAAGATGAAGTGGCTTTTGAGGGGCTTGAAAAGTTTAAAAAGTCTTGAAATTTGGCGCACAGCTCTAATGTGATGAGGGATTTCTTTTTATATGTTCATTTTCCTTGAACAGCGCAAAATGGCTCCACAGCGCCCCCTACAAAATTTCAAAACAACAGCCCCTGCTCTGTGTTTTATGTATGAGTTTGAAACCTGGCAAGCTTATTGGAGATATCAAGATGTACAAAAAAGTCTCTTGGAGCAATATCCCAAATCCAACAGGAAGTCAGCCATTTTAAAATTAATGTGTAAATTTGGCGACATTTTCCCCTCTTTTCAGGCCTCATACTTTGACGAACTCCTCCAAGGGATTGCATTAGATTTACGCGATCTCCTGTGTGTGGAATCTAAAGACCTTTGTGATGTTAAATTGCGAAGCTTTTACGTTCAGGGAAGCGGGGTGGTCATGGCGGCACGTGGAGTTTCAATCACTCGCCAAAAAGCAGTAACCTGCTGTCGCTCAAAACACAATGTCCAATCTCTCCCAAAGGTCGCAGGCGTGATGAGACTCGAGCTCGGAAATGTTTGTTATGCCATTTGTCAGTAATGGTTAGAGCGCCACCTAGTGGGACGACTATAATAATGGTTGAATGAGATGAAATTTTAGCTGGTGGTTAAATGCATGAATTCCATCAATGTGACATCAGATCGGAAGCGCTGGTTTTAGGTGTTGGGCTTGGCTCGACGCGCCGGGGGTGCGAGGGCCCTCATATCGCTGCTTGCAGCTTTAATTATTATTATTCAGGCAAAACAAGGGCCTTTTTGAGGGCTTTAACATGCTCAAAAACTCTTGGAATTTTGCACACATGCCAGGTCTGGTGAAAAATTTTGTATTTTAATGGTTTTACATATGAGCACTGGGAAATGGCTCTGTAGCGCCACCTATGCCTTGTTAAATGCAGCCCTACGAACACATCGTTTTAGCTACATGTATGAAATTTGGCACACATGTGTATCATGCCAAGACGAACAAAAAAGTCTGTGGGACCATTGACGCAAACCCAACAGGAAGTCCGCCATTTTGGATTGAAGGTCACATTTTGGCTCTAATTTTGCCATTTCCATGCCTCGAACTTTTGCGAACTCCTCATTGGAATTTCATCGTACAAGCTTCATATTTGGTCAGTCTCAACTACACACCTGGGCCATGTTAAATTGCGGAGCTTTTGAGTTTTCGGGATACGGTGAGGCCGTGGCGCCACGGCGAATTTCGATGACTCGCCATGAAAATCTTATTGCCTCTCGTTCTGTCATACATTGTCCGACCGTGGCCAAGGTGGACACATATGATAAGGCTCCAACCCTGAACATATTTCAACTGCCATATTTGACATCAGGGAGAGCGCCACCTAGTGGGAACAGGAAATGTCATGTTTTACACTTTGGGGTACAGTATTGTAATGGGTGACATCTGCAGCCTCAAATTTCTCCAGGAAAGCCTTAAGGAGTTGGTCTTGGGTTACAGAGAAAACTGTGAGTTTTCGCGAAAGGGTGTGACCCCAGCAGCATGGCGAACATTGAGGTCTCGCCATGAAGAAACAAATTAGTGTAACTCAATGAAATCCAATCTGATCAGTACCAGATTTTACAGGGAGGATGTCATACCCGCCCTGAAGAGATTGATATACCCATTGTCAGGAATACGTAGAGCGCCACCTAGTGGCACCAGGAAATGTCCTGTCTTTCATTTTGTTGTACTGATTTTCACAGGTTCATCGTGGCCACCTCAAAAGCGGTGAGTATCACCATCAGTCCTTCATGATGCTTCTGTGCGAAAATTGTGACTTTAAACTGAACGGCGCACCCTGGTGGCAACGCAGTTCACCATGAAAGACGAAGTGGCTTTTGAGGGGCTTGGAAATTTTAAAAAGTCTTCAAATTTGGCCCAAACCTCCAATGTGATGAGCGCTTTGTTGTTATGTGATCATTTTCCTTGAATAGTGCAAAATGGCTCCACAGCGCCCCCTACAAAATTTCAAAACATCAGCCCCTGCTCTGTGTTTTATTTATAAGTCTGAAACCTGGTGAGCTTGTAGGAGATATCAAGATGTACAAAAAAGTCTCTTGGAGCAATATCCCAAATCCAACAGGAAGTCAGCCATTTTAAAATTAAGGTGTAATTTTAGCCACTTTTTCGCCTCGTTTCAGGCCTCATACTTTGACGAACTCCTCCAAGGGATTTCATCAGATTAACCCGATCTCCTGTGTGTGGAATCTAAAGACCTTTGTGATGTTAAATTGCGAAGCTTTTTACGTTCAGGGAAGCAGGGGTGGCCATGGCGGCACGTGGAGTTTCAATCCTCGCCAAAAAGCAGTAATCTGCTGTCACTCAAAAACACAATGTCCAATCTCTCCCAAAGTTCGCAGGCGTGATGAGACTCAAGGTCTGAAATGTTCGTTATCCCATTTGTCAGTAATGGTTAGAGCGCCACCTAGTGGGACGACTATAATAATGATTGAATGAGATGAATCGTTAGCTGGTGGTTCTAGGCATGAATTCCATCAATGTGACATCAGATCGGAAGCGCTGGTTTTAGGTGTTGGGCTTGGCTCGACGCTACGAGGTGCGAGGGCCCTCATATCGCTGCTTGCAGCTTTAATTAGGGCCCGAGCACCGAGAGTGCGAAAACCCTATTGTATCTGCTCCGTTTCTTATTATTATTATTATTATTATTATTATTATTATTAGGGCCCGAGCACTGACTGTGCGAAGGCCCTATTGTATCTGCTCTGTTTCTTATTATTATTATTATTATTATTCAGGCAAAAGAAGGGCCTTTTTGAGGGCTTTAACATGCTCGAAAACTCTTGGAATTTTGCACACATGCCAGGTCTGGTGAAAAATTTTGTATTTTAATGGTTTTACATATGAGCACTGGGAAATGGCTCTGTAGCGCCACCTATGCCTTGTTAAATGCAGCCCTACGAACACATCGTTTTAGCTACATGTATGAAATTTGGCACACATGTGTATCATGCCAAGCCGAACAAAAAAGTCAGTGGGACCATTGACGCAAACCCAACAGGAAGTCCGCCATTTGGAAGTGAAGGTGACATTTTGGCTCTAATTTTGCCATTTCCATGCCTCGAACTTTTGCGAACTCCTCATTGGAATTTCATCGTACAAGCTTCATATTTGGTCAGTGTCAACTACACACCTGGGCCATGTTAAATTGCGGAGCTTTTGAGTTTTCAGGTTACTGTGAGGCCGTGGCGCCACGGCGAATTTCGATGACTCGCCATGAAAATCTTATTGCCTCTCGGTCTGTCATACATTGTCCGACCTTGACCAAAGTGGACACATATGATAAGGCTCCACCCCTGAACATATTTCAACTGCCATATTTGACACCAGGGACAGCGCCACCTAGTGGGAACAGGAAATGTCATGTTTTACACTTTGGGGTACAGTATTGTAATGGGTGACATCTGCAGCCTCAAATTTCTCCAGGAAAGCCTTAAGGAGTTGGTCTTGGGTTACAGAGAAAACTGTGAGTTTTCGCTGAAGGGTGTGACCCCAGCAGCATGGCGAACATTGAGGTCTCGCCATGAAGAAACAAATTAGTGTAACTCAATGAAATCCAATCTGATCAGTACCAGATTTTACAGGGATGATGTCAGACCCGCCCTGAACAGATTGATATGCCCATTGTCAGGAATACGTAGAGCGCCACCTAGTGGCACCAGGAAATGTCATGTCTTTCATTTTGTTGTACTGATTTTCACAGGTTCATCGTGGCCACCTCAAAAGCGGTGAATATCACCATCAGTCCCTCTTGATGCTTCAGTGAGAAAATTGTGACTATAAACTGAGCAGGCGCACCCTGGTGGCAACGCAGTTCACCATGAAAGATGAAGTGGCTTTTGAGGGGCTTGAAAAGTTTAAAAGTCTTGAAATTTGGCGCACACCTCTAATGTGATGAGGGATTTCTTTTCATATGTTCATTTTCCTTGAAGAGCGCAAAATGGCTCCACAGCGCCCCCTACAAAATTTCAAAACAACAGCCCCTGCTCTGTGTTTTATGTATGAGTTTGAAACCTGGCAAGCTTATTGGAGATATCAAGATGTACAAAAAAAGTCTCTTGGAGCAATATCCCAAATCCAACAGGAAGTCAGCCATTTTAAAATTAATGTGTAAATTTGGCGACATTTTCCCCTCTTTTCAGGCCTCATACTTTGACGAACTCCTCCAAGGGATTTCATTAGATTTACGCGATCTCCTGTGTGTGGAATCTAAAGACCTTTGTGATGTTAAATTGCAAAGCTTTTTACGTTCAGGGAAACGGGGTGGTCATGGCGGCACGTGGAGTTTCAATCACTCGCCAAAAAGCAGTAACCTGCTGTCGCTCCAAAACACAATGTCCAATCTCTCCCAAAGGTCGCAGGCGTGATGAGACTCGAGCTCGGAAATGTTTGTTATGCCATTTGTCAGTAATGGTTAGAGCGCCACCTAGTGGGACGACTATAATAATGGTTGAATGAGATGAAATTTTAGCTGGTGGTTAAATGCATGAATTCCATCAATGTGACATCAGATCGGAAGCGCTGGTTTTAGGTGTTGGGCTTGGCTCGACGCTGGTCAAAAGCGAGGGCCCTCATATCGCTGCTTGCAGCTTTAATTAGGGCCCGAGCACTGAGACTGCGAAGGCCCTATTGTATCTGCTCCGTTTCTTATTATTATTATTATTATTATTATTATTATTCAGGCAAAAGAAGGGCCTTTTTGAGGGCTTTAACATGCTCGAAAACTCTTGGAATTTTGCACACATGCCAGGTCTGGTGAAAAATTTTGTATTTTAATGGTTTTACATATGAGCACTGGGAAATGGCTCTGTAGCGCCACCTATGCCTTGTTAAATGCAGCCCTACGAACACATCGTTTTAGCTACATGTATGAAATTTGGCACACATGTGTACCATGCCAAGACGAACAAAAAAGTCTGTGGGACCATTGACGCAAACCCAACAGGAAGTCCGCCATTTGGAAGTGAAGGTGACATTTTGGCTCTAATTTTGCCATTTCCATGCCTCGAACTTTTGCGAACTCCTCATTGGAATTTCATCGTACAAGCTTCATATTTGGTCAGTGTCAACTACACACCTGGGCCATGTTAAATTGCGGAGCTTTTGAGTTTTCGGGTTACTGTGAGGCCGTGGCGCCACGGCGAATTTCGATGACTCGCCATGAAAATCTTATTGCCTCTCGTTCTGTCATACATTGTCCGACCTTGACCAAAGTGGACACATATGATAAGGCTCCACCCTGAACATATATTTCAACTGCCATATTTGACATCAGGGACAGCGCCACCTAGTGGGAACAGGAAATGTCATGTTTTACACTTTGGGGTACAGTATTGTAATGGATGACATCTGCAGCCTCAAATGTCTCCAGGAAAGCCTTAAGGAGTTGGTCTTGGGTTACAGAGAACACTGTGAGTTTTCGCTGAAGGGTGTGACCCCAGCAGCATGGCGAACATTGAGGTCTCGCCATGAAGAAACAAATTAGTGTAACTCAATGAAATCCAATGTGATCAGTACCAGATTTTACAGGGATGATGTCAGACCCGCCCTGAACAGATTGATATGCCCATTGTCAGGAATACGTAGAGCGCCACCTAGTGGCACCAGGAAATGTCATGTCTTTCATTTTGTTGTACTGATTTTCACAGGTTCATCGTGGCCACCTCAAAAGCGATGAATATCACCATCAGTCCCTCTTGATGCTTCAGTGAGAAAATTGTGACTATAAACTGAACGGCGCACCCTGGTGGCAACGCAGTTCACCATGAAAGATGAAGTGGCTTTTGAGGGGCTTGAAAAGTTTAAAAGTCTTGAAATTTGGCGCACACCTCTAATGTGATGAGGATTTCTTTTATATGTTCATTTTCCTTGAACAGCGCAAAATGGCTCCACAGCGCCCCCTACAAAATTTCAAAACATCAGCCCCTGCTCTGTGTTTTATCTATGAGTCTGAAACCTGGTAACCTTATAGGAGGTTTGAAGATGTACAAAAAGTCTCTTGGAGCAATATCCCAAATCCAACAGGAAGTCAGCCATTTTAAAATTAATGTGTAAATTTGGCGACATTTTCCCCTCTTTTCAGGCCTCATACTTTGACGAACTCCTCCAAGGGATTTCATTAGATTTACGCGATCTCCTGTGTGTGGAATCTAAAGACCTTTGTGATGTTAAATTGCGAAGCTTTTACGTTCAGGGAAACGGGGTGGTCATGGCGGCACGTGGAGTTTCAATCACTAAGCCAAAAAAGCAGTAACCTGCTGTCGCTCAAAAACACAATGTCCAATCTCTCCCAAAGGTCGCAGGCGTGATGAGACTCGATGAAAATTTACGTATTTTAATGTCCGTAGACATGTCCAGGGAAAATTGGCTCAGTAGCGCCACCTAGAAAAATGAGAAACGCGAGCCCCGAGATGGGTATGACCTACATGTATAAAACTCGAACACATATCTAACGTTCGAGACGCACAAAAAAAAAGTCATTATGGCCATGTCCTAAACCCAACAGGAAGTCCGCCATTTGGAAGTGAAGGTGACATTTTGGCTCTAATTTTGCCATTTCCATGCCTCGAACTTTTGCGAACTCCTCATTGGAATTTCATCGTGCAAGCTTCATATTTGGTCAGTGTCAACTACACACCTGGGCCATGTTAAATTGCGGAGCTTTTGAGTTTTCGGGTTACGGTGAGGCCGTGGCGCCACGGCGAATTTCGATGACTCGCCATGAAAATCTTATTGCCTCTCGTTCTGTCATACATTGTCCGACCTTGACCAAAGTGGACACATATGATAAGGCTCCACCCCTGAACATATTTCAACTGCCATATTTGAAATCAGGGACAGCGCCACCTAGTGGGAACAGGAAATGTCATGTTTTACACTTTGGGGTACAGTATTGTAATGGGTGACATCTGCAGCCTCAGATTTCTCCAGGAAAGCCTTAAGGAGTTGGTCTTGGGTTACAGAGAAAACAGTGAGTTTTCGCTGAAGGGTGTGACCCCAGCAGCATGGCGAACATTGATGTCTCGCCTTGAAGAAACAAATTAGTGTAACTCAATGAAATCCAATCTGATCAGTACCAGATTTTACAGGGATGATGTCAGACCCGCCCTGAACAGATTGATGTGCCCATTGTCAGGAATACGTAGAGCGCCACCTAGTGGCACCAGGAAATGTCATGTCTTTCATTTTGTTGTACTGATTTTCACAGGTTCATCGTGGCCACCTCAAAAGCGGTGAGTATCACCATCAGTCCTTCATGATGCTTCTGTGCGAAAATTGTGACTATAAACTGAACGGCGCACCCTGGTGGCAACGCGGTTCACCATGAAAGACGAAGTGGCTTTTGAGGGGCTTGGAAATTTTAAAAAGTCTTGGAATTTGGCCCAAACCTCCAATGTGATGAGGGCTTTGTTGTTATGTGATCATTTTCCTTGAATAGTGCAAAATGGCTCCACAGCGCCCCCTACAAAATTTCAAAACATCAGCCCCTGCTCTGTGTTTTATCTATAAGTCTGAAACTTGGTAAGCTTATGGAGGATATCAAGATGTACAAAAAAGTCTCTTGGAGCAATATCCCAAATCCAACAGGAAGTCATCCATTTTAAAATTAAGGTGGAATTTTAGCCACTTTTTCGCCTCTTTTCAGGCCTCATACTTTGACGAACTCCTCCAAGGGATTTCATCAGATTAACCCGATCTCCTGTGTGTGGAATCTAAAGACCTTTATGATGTTAAATTGCGAAGCTTTTTACGTCCAGGGAAACGGGGTGGCCATGGCGGCACGTGGAGTTTCAATCCCTCGCCAAAAAGCAGTAATCTGCTGTCACTCAAAAACACAATGTCCAATCTCTCCCAAAGTTCGCAGGCGTGATGAGACTCAAGGTCTGAAATGTTCGTTATCCCATTTGTCAGTAATGGTTAGAGCGCCACCTAGTGGGACGACTATAATAATGATTGAATGAGATGAATCGTTAGCTGGTGGTTCTAGGCATGAATTCCATCAATGTGACATCAGATCGGACGTGCTGGTTGTAGGTGTTGGGCGTGGCCCGACGTGCCGGGGTGCGAGGGCCCTCATAACGCTGCTTGCAGCTTTAATTATTATTATTATTATTATTATTATTATTTTTTACCGAAATGAATTGCCTTTTTGAGGGCTTTAACATGCTCGAAAACTCATGAAATTTTGCACACATGCCAGGTCTGGTGAAAAATTTTGTATTTTAATGGTTTTACATATGAGCACTGGGAAATGGCTCTGTAGCGCCACCTATGCCTTGTTAAATGCAGCCCTACGAACACATCGTTTTAGCTACATGTATGAAATTTGGCACACATGTGTATCATGCCAAGCCGAACAAAAAAGTCTGGGGGACCATTGACGCAAACCCAACAGGAAGTCCGCCATTTGGAAGTGAACCTGACATTTTGGCTCTAATTTTGCCATTTCCATGCCTCGAACTTTTGCGAACTCCTCATTGGAATTTCATCGCACAAGCTTCATATTTGGTCAGTGTCAACTACACACCTGGGCCATGTTAAATTGCGGAGCTTTTGAGTTTTCGGGTTACGGTGAGGCCGTGGCGCCACGGCGAATTTCGATGACTCGCCATGAAAATCTTATTGCCTCTCGTTCTGTCATACATTGTCCGACCTTGACCAAAGTGGACACATATGATAAGGCTCCACCCCTGAACATATTTCAACTGCCATATTTGAAATCAGGGACAGCGCCACCTAGTGGGAACAGGAAATGTCATGTTTTACACTTTGGGGTACAGTATTGTAATGGGTGACATCTGCAGCCTCAGATTTCTCCAGGAAAGCCTTAAGGAGTTGGTCTTGGGTTACAGAGAAAACTGTGAGTTTTCGCTGAAGGGTGTGACCCCAGCAGCATGGCGAACATTGAGGTCTCGCCATGAAGAAACAAATTAGTGTAACTCAATGAAATCCAATGTGATCAGTACCAGATTTTACAGGGATGATGTCAGACCCGCCCTGAACAGATTGATATGCCCATTGTCAGGAATACGTAGAGCGCCACCTAGTGGCACCAGGAAATGTCATGTCTTTCATTTTGTTGTACTGATTTTCACGGGTTCATCGTGGCCACCTCAAAAGCGGTGAATATCACCATCAGTCCCTCTTGATGCTTCAGGGAGAAAATTGTGACTATAAACTGAACGGCGCACCCTGGTGGCAGCGCAGTTCACCATGAAAGATGAAGTGGCTTTTGAGGGGCTTGAAAAGTTTAAAAGTCTTGAAATTTGGCGCACACCTCTAATGTGATGAGGATTTCTTTTTATATGTTCATTTTCCTTGAACAGCGCAAAATGGCTCCACAGCGCCCCTACAAAATTTCAAAACAACAGCCCCTGCTCTGTGTTTTATGTATGAGTTTGAAACCTGGCAAGCTTATTGGAGATATCAAGATGTACAAAAAGTCTCTTGGAGCAATATCCCAAATCCAACAGGAAGTCAGCCATTTTAACGTTAATGTGTAAATTTGGCGACATTTTCCCCTCTTTTCAGGCCTCATACTTTGACGAACTCCTCCAAGGGATTTCATTAGATTTACGCGATCTCCTGTGTGTGGAATCTAAAGACCTTTGTGATGTTAAATTGCGAAGCTTTTACGTTCAAGGAAACGGGGGTGGTCATGGCGGCACGTGGAGTTTCAATCACTCGCCAAAAGCAGTAACCTGCTGTCGCTCAAAAACACAATGTCCAATCTCTCCCAAAGGTCGCAGGCGTGATGAGACTCGAGCTCGAAATGTTTGTTATGCCATTTGTCAGTAATGGTTAGAGCGCCACCTAGTGGGACGACTATAATAATGGTTGAATGAGATGAAATTTTAGCTGGTGGTTAAATGCATGAATTCCATCAATGTGACATCAGATCGGAAGCGCTGGTTTTAGGTGTTGGGCTTGGCTCGACGCCGCGCCGGGTCGCGAGGGCCCTCATATCGCTGCTTGCAGCTTTAATTATTATTATTATTATTATTATTCAGGCAAAACAAGGGCCTTTTTGAGGGCCTAAACATGCTCAAAAACTCATGAAATTTTGCACACATGCCAGGTGTGGTGAAAAATTTTGTATTTTAATGGTTTTACATATGAGCACTGAGAAATGGCTCTAGAGCGCCACCTATGCCTTGTTAAATGCAGCCCTACGAGCACATCGTTTGAGCTACATGTATGAAATTTGGCACACATGTGTATCATGCCAAGACGAACAAAAAAGTCAATGGGCCCATTGACGCAATCCCAACAGGAAGTCCGCCATTTAGAAGTGAAGGTGACATTTTGGCTCTAATTTTGCCATTTCCATGCCTCGAACTTTTTCGAACTCCTCCTTGGGATTTGGTCGTGTAAGCTTCATATTTGGTCAGTGTCAACTACACACCTGGGCCATGTTAAATTGCGGAGCTTTTGAGTTTTCGCGATACGGTGAGGCCGTGGCGCCATGGCGAATTTCGATGACTCGCCATGAAAATCTTATTGCCTCTCATTCTGTCATACATTGTCCGACCTGGACCAAAGAGCACACATATGATAAGGCTCCACCCCTGAACATATTTCAACTGCCATATTTGACACCAGGGACAGCGCCACCTAGTGGGAACAGGAAATGTCATGTTTTACACTTTGGGGTCCAGTATTGTAATGGGTGACATCTGCAGTCTGAAATTTCTCCAGGAAAGCCTTAAGGAGTTGGTCTTGGGTTACAGTGAAAACTGTGAGTTTTCGCAGAAGGGTGTGACCCCAGCAGCATGGCGAACATTGATGTCTCGCCATGAAGAAACAAATGAGTGTAACTCAATGAAATCCAGTCTGATCAGAACCAGACTTTACAGGGATGATGTCAGACCCGCCCTGAACAGATTGATATGCCCATTGTCAGGAATACGCAGAGCGCCACCTAGTGGGAACAGGAAATGTCATGTCTTATATTTTCTTGCACTGATTTTCACAGGTTCATTGTGACCACTTGAAAAGCGGTGAATATCACCATCAGTCCCTCATGATGCTTCAGTGAGAAAATTGTGACTTTAAACTGAACGGCGCACCCTGGTGGCAACGCAGTTCACCATGAACAATGAAGTGGCTTTTGAGGGGCTTGGAAAGTTTAAAAAGTCTTGAAATTTGGCGCACACCTCCAATGTCATGAAGGCTTTGTAGTTATGTTATCATTTTCCTTGAATAGTGCAAAATGGCTCCACAGCGCCCCCTACAAAATTTCAAAACAACAGCCCCTGCTCTGTGTTTTATGTATGAGTCTGAAACCTGGTAAGCTTATAGGAGATATCAAGATGTACAAAAAAGTCTCTTGGAGCAATATCCCAAATCCCACAGGAAGTCAGCCATTTTAAAATTAATGTGTAATTTTGGCGACATTTTCCCCTCTTTTCAGGCCTCATACTTTGACGAACTCCTCCAAGGGATTTTATCACATTGCCGCGATCTCCTGTGTGTGGAATCTAAAGACCTCTGTGATGTTAAATTGCGAAGCTTTTTACGTTCAGGGAAACGGGGTAGTCATGGCGGCACGTGGAGTTTCAATCACTCGCCAAAAAGCAGTAATCTGCTATCACTCAAAAACACAATGTCCAATCTCTCCCAAAGGTTGTAGTTATGATGAGACTCGAGCTCGGAAATGTTTGTTATGCCTTTTGTCAGTAATGGTTAGAGCGCCACCTAGTGGGACGACTATAATCATGATTGAATGAGATGAAATTTTAGCTGGTGGTTAAATGCATGAATTCCATCAACGTGACATCAGATCGGACGTGCTGGTTTTAGGTGTTGGGCGTGGTTCGACGCGCCGGGGGTGCGAGGGCCCTCATAACGCTGCTTGCAGCTTTAATTATTAGGGCCCGAGCACTTCGAGTGCGAAGGCCCTATTGTATCTGCTCTGTTTATTATTAGGGCCCGAGCACAAAAGTGCGAAGGCCCTATTGTATCTGCTCTGTTTCTTATTATTATTATTATTATTATTATTATTATTATTATTATTATTATTATTATTATTATTATTATTATTATTATTTCGGCAAATGAATCGGCTTTTTGAGGGCCTAAACATGCTCAAAAACTCATGAAATTTTGCAGACGCGTCAGGTCTGGTGAAAATTTACGTATTTTAATGTCCGTAGACATGTCCAGGGAAAATTGGCTCAGTAGCGCCACCTAGAAAAATGAGAAACGCGAGCCCCGAGATGGGTATGACCTACATGTATAAAACTCGGAACACATATCTAACGTTCGGAGACGCACAAAAAAAGTCTATTATGGCCATGTCCTAAACCCAACAGGAAGTCCGCCATTTGGAAGTGAAGGTGACATTTTGGCTCTAATTTTGCCATTTCCATGCCTCGAACTTTTTCGAACTCCTCATTGGAATTTCATCGTACAAGCTTCATATTTGGTCAGTGTCAACTACACACCTGGGCCATGTTAAATTGCGGAGCTTTTGAGTTTTCGGGATACGGTGAGGCCGTGGCGGCGGGCGAATTTCGATGACTCGCCATGAAAATCTTATTGCCTCTCGTTCTGTCATACATTGTCCGACCTTGACCAAAGTGGACACATATGATAAGGCTCCACCTCTGAACATATTTCAACTGCCATATTTGACATCAGGGACAGCGCCACCTAGTGGGAACAGGAAATGTCATGTTTTACACTTTGGGGTACAGTATTGTAATGGGTGACATCTGCAGCCTCAAATTTCTCCAGGAAAGCCTTAAGGAGTTGGTCTTGGGTTACAGAGAAAACTGTGAGTTTTCGCTGAAGGGTGTGACCCCAGCAGCATGGCGAACATTGAGGTCTCGCCATGAAGAAACAAATTAGTGTAACTCAATGAAATCCAATCTGATCAGTACCAGATTTTACAGGGATGATGTCAGACCCACCCTGAACAGATTGATATGCCCATTGTCAGGAATACGTAGAGCGCCACCTAGTGGCACCAGGAAATGTCATGTCTTTCATTTTGTTGTACTGATTTTCACAGGTTCATCGTGGCCACCTCAAAAGCGGTGAATATCACCATCAGTCCCTCTTGATGCTTCAGTGAGAAAATTGTGACTATAAACTGAACGGCGCACCCTGGTGGCAACGCAGTTCACCATGAAAGATGAAGTGGCTTTTGAGGGGCTTGAAAAGTTTAAAAAGTCTTGAAATTTGGCGCACACCTCTAATGTGATGAGGGATTTCTTTTTATATGTTCATTTTCCTTGAACAGCGCAAAATGGCTCCACAGCGCCCCCTACAAAATTTCAAAACAACAGCCCCTGCTCTGTGTTTTATGTATGAGTTTGAAACCTGGCAAGCTTATTGGAGATATCAAGATGTACAAAAAAGTCTCTTGGAGCAATATCCCAAATCCAACAGGAAGTCAGTCATTTTAAAATTAATGTGTAAATTTGTTGACATTTTCCCCTCTTTTCAGGCCTCATACTTTGACGAACTCCTCCAAGGGATTTCATTAGATTTACACGATCTCCTGTGTGTGGAATCTAAAGACCTTTGTGATGTTAAATTGCGAAGCTTTTACGCTCAATGAAACGGGTGGTCATGGCGGCACGTGGAGTTTCAATCACTCGCCAAAAGCAGTAACCTGCTGTCGCTCAAAAACACAATGTCCAATCTCTCCCAAAGGTCGCAGGCGTGATGAGACTCGAGCTCGGAAATGTTTGTTATGCCATTTGTCAGTAATGGTTAGAGCGCCACCTAGTGGGACGACTATAATAATGGTTGAATGAGATGAAATTTTAGCTGGTGGTTAAATGCATGAATTCCATCAATGTGACATCAGATCGGAAGCGCTGGTTTTAGGTGTTGGGCTTGGCTCGACGCCGCCGGGGTGCGAGGGCCTCATATCGCTGCTTGCAGCTTTAATTATTATTATTATTAGGGCCCGAGCACAAAAGTGCGAAGGCCCTATTGTATCTGCTCTGTTTCTTATTATTATTATTATTATTATTATTATTATTAGGGCCCGAGCACTGAGACTGCGAAGGCCCTATTGTATCTGCTCCGTTTCTTATTATTATTATTATTATTATTATTATTATTCAGGCAAAAAGGGGGCCTTTTGAGGGCTTTAACATGCTCGAAAACTCTTGGAATTTTGCACACATGCCAGGTCTGGTGAAAAATTTTGTATTTTAATGGTTTTACATATGAGCACTGGGAAATGGCTCTGTAGCGCCACCTATGCCTTGTTAAATGCAGCCCTACGAACACATCGTTTTAGCTACATGTATGAAATTTGGCACACATGTGTACCATGCCAAGACGAACAAAAAAGTCTGTGGGACCATTGACGCAAACCCAACAGGAAGTCCGCCATTTGGAAGTGAAGGTGACATTTTGGCTCTAATTTTGCCATTTCCATGCCTCGAACTTTTGCGAACTCCTCATTGGAATTTCATCGTACAAGCTTCATATTTGGTCAGTGTCAACTACACACCTGGGCCATGTTAAATTGCGGAGCTTTTGAGTTTTCGGGTTACTGTGAGGCCGTGGCGCCACGGCGAATTCGATGACTCGCCATGAAAATCTTATTGCCTCTCGTTCTGTCATACATTGTCCGACCTTGACCAAAGTGGACACATATGATAAGGCTCCACCCCTGAACATATTTCAACTGCCATATTTGACATCAGGGACAGCGCCACCTAGTGGGAACAGGAAATGTCATGTTTTACACTTTGGGGTACAGTATTGTAATGGATGACATCTGCAGCCTCAAATGTCTCCAGGAAAGCCTTAAGGAGTTGGTCTTGGGTTACAGAGAACACTGTGAGTTTTCGCTGAAGGGTGTGACCCCAGCAGCATGGCGAACATTGAGGTCTCGCCATGAAGAAACAAATTAGTGTAACTCAATGAAATCCAATGTGATCAGTACCAGATTTTACAGGGATGATGTCAGACCCGCCCTGAACAGATTGATATGCCCATTGTCAGGAATACGTAGAGCGCCACCTAGTGGCACCAGGAAATGTCATGTCTTTCATTTTGTTGTACTGATTTTCACAGGTTCATCGTGGCCACCTCAAAAGCGATGAATATCACCATCAGTCCCTCTTGATGCTTCAGTGAGAAAATTGTGACTATAAACTGAACGGCGCACCCTGGTGGCAACGCAGTTCACCATGAAAGATGAAGTGGCTTTTGAGGGGCTTGAAAAGTTTAAAAAGTCTTGAAATTTGGCGCACACCTCTAATGTGATGAGGGATTTCTTTTTATATGTTCATTTTCCTTGAACAGCGCAAAATGGCTCCACAGCGCCCCCTACAAAATTTCAAAACATCAGCCCCTGCTCTGTGTTTTATCTATGAGTCTGAAACCTGGTAACCTTATAGGAGGTTTGAAGATGTACAAAAAAGTCTCTTGGAGCAATATCCCAAATCCAACAGGAAGTCAGCCATTTTAAAATTAATGTGTAAATTTGGCGACATTTTCCCCTCTTTTCAGGCCTCATACTTTGACGAACTCCTCCAAGGGATTTCATTAGATTTACGCGATCTCCTGTGTGTGGAATCTAAAGACCTTTGTGATGTTAAATTGCGAAGCTTTTTACGTTCAGGGAAACGGGGTGGTCATGGCGGCACGTGGAGTTTCAATCACTAACGCCAAAAGCAGTAACCTGCTGTCGCTCAAAAACACAATGTCCAATCTCTCCCAAAGGTCGCAGGCGTGATGAGACTCGATGAAAATTTACGTATTTTAATGTCCGTGAGACATGTCCAGGGAAATTGGCTCAGTAGCGCCACCTAGAAAAATGAGAAACGCGAGCCCCGAGATGGGTATGACCTACATGTATAAAACTCGAACACATATCTAACGTTCGGAGACGCACAAAAAGTCTATTATGGCCATGTCCTAAACCCAACAGGAAGTCCGCCATTTGGAAGTGAAGGTGACATTTTGGCTCTAATTTTGCCATTTCCATGCCTCGAACTTTTGCGAACTCCTCATTGGAATTTCATCGTGCAAGCTTCATATTTGGTCAGTGTCAACTACACACCTGGGCCATGTTAAATTGCGGAGCTTTTGAGTTTTCGGGTTACGGTGAGGCCGTGGCGCCACGGCGAATTCGATGACTCGCCATGAAAATCTTATTGCCTCTCGTTCTGTCATACATTGTCCGACCTTGACCAAAGTGGACACATATGATAAGGCTCCACCCCTGAACATATTTCAACTGCCATATTTGACATCAGGGACAGCGCCACCTAGTGGGAACAGGAAATGTCATGTTTTACACTTTGGGGTACAGTATTGTAATGGGTGACATCTGCAGCCTCAGATTTCTCCAGGAAAGCCTTAAGGAGTTGGTCTTGGGTTACAGAGAAAACTGTGAGTTTTCGCTGAAGGGTGTGACCCCAGCAGCATGGCGAACATTGATGTCTCGCCTTGAAGAAACAAATTAGTGTAACTCAATGAAATCCAATCTGATCAGTACCAGATTTTACAGGGATGATGTCAGACCCGCCCTGAACAGATTGATGTGCCCATTGTCAGAATACGTAGAGCGCCACCTAGTGGCACCAGGAAATGTCATGTCTTTCATTTTGTTGTACTGATTTTCACAGGTTCATCGTGGCCACCTCAAAAGCGGTGAGTATCACCATCAGTCCTTCATGATGCTTCTGTGCGAAAATTGTGACTATAAACTGAACGGCGCACCCTGGTGGCAACGCGGTTCACCATGAAAGACGAAGTGGCTTTTGAGGGGCTTGGAAATTTTAAAAGTCTTGGAATTTGGCCCAAACCTCCAATGTGATGAGGGCTTTGTTGTTATGTGATCATTTTCCTTGAATAGTGCAAAATGGCTCCACAGCGCCCCCTACAAAATTTCAAAACATCAGCCCCTGCTCTGTGTTTTATCTATAAGTCTGAAACTTGGTAAGCTTATGGAGGATATCAAGATGTACAAAAAGTCTCTTGGAGCAATATCCCAAATCCAACAGGAAGTCATCCATTTTAAAATTAAGGTGGAATTTTAGCCACTTTTTCGCCTCTTTTCAGGCCTCATACTTTGACGAACTCCTCCAAGGGATTTCATCAGATTAACCCGATCTCCTGTGTGTGGAATCTAAAGACCTTTATGATGTTAAATTGCGAAGCTTTTACGTCCAGGGAAACGGGGTGGCCATGGCGGCACGTGGAGTTTCAATCCCTCGCCAAAAGCAGTAATCTGCTGTCACTCAAAAACACAATGTCCAATCTCTCCCAAAGTTCGCAGGCGTGATGAGACTCAAGGTCGGAAATGTTTGTTATCCCATTTGTCAGTAATGGTTAGAGCGCCACCTAGTGGGACGACTATAATAATGATTGAATGAGATGAATCGTTAGCTGGTGGTTCTAGGCATGAATTCCATCAATGTGACATCAGATCGGACGTGCTGGTTGTAGGTGTTGGGCGTGGCCCGACGTGCCGGGTGCGAGGGCCCTCATAACGCTGCTTGCAGCTTTAATTAGGGCCCGAGCACAAAAGTCTGAAGGCCCTATTGTATCTGCTCTGTTTCTTATTATTATTATTATTATTATTATTATTATTATTATTATTATTATTATTATTATTATTATTATTATTTCGCAAATGAATCGGCCTTTTGAGGGCCTAAACATGCTCAAAAACTCATGAAATTTTGCACACGCGTCCAGGTCTGGTGAAAATTTACGTATTTTAATGTCCGTAGACATGTCCAGGGAAAATTGGCTCAGTAGCGCCACCTAGAAAAATGAGAAACGCGAGCCCCGAGATGGGTATGACCTACATGTATAAAACTTGGAACACATATCTATCGTTCGGAGACGCACAAAAAAAGTCTATTATGGCCATGTCCTAAACCCAACAGGAAGTCCGCCATTTGGAAGTGAAGGTGACATTTTGGCTCTAATTTTGCCATTTCCATGCCTCGAACTTTTTCGAACTCCTCATTGGAATTTCATTGTACAAGCTTCATATTTGGTCACTGTCAACTACACACCTGGGCCATGTTAAATTGCGGAGCTTTTGAGTTTTCGGGATACGGTGAGGCCGTGGCGCCATGGCGAATTTCGATGACTCGCCATGAAAATCTTATTGCCTCTCGTTCTGTCATACATTGTCCGACCTTGACCAAAGTGGACACATATGATAAGGCTCCCCCCTGAACATATTTCAACTGCCATATTTGACATCAGGGACAGCGCCACCTAGTGGTAACAGGAAATGTCATGTTTTACACTTTGGGGTACAGTATTGTAATGGGTGACATCTGCAGCCTCAAATTTCTCCAGGAAAGCCTTAAGGAGTTGGTCTTGGGTTACAGAGAAAACTGTGAGTTTTCGCTGAAGGGTGTGACCCCAGCAGCATGGCGAACATTGAGGTCTCGCCATGAAGAAACAAATTAGTGTAACTCAATGAAATCCAATGTGATCAGTACCAGATTTTACAGGGATGATGTCAGACCCGCCCTGAACAGATTGATATGCCCATTGTCAGGAATACGTAGAGCGCCACCTAGTGGCACCAGGAAATGTCATGTCTTTCATTTTGTTGTACTGATTTTCACAGGTTCATCGTGGCCACCTCAAAAGCGGTGAATATCACCATCAGTCCCTGTTGATGCTTCAGTGAGAAAATTGTGACTATAAACTGAACGGCGCACCCTGGTGGCAACGCAGTTCACCATGAAAGATGAAGTGGCTTTTGAGGGGCTTGAAAAGTTTAAAAAGTCTTGAAATTTGGCGCACAGCTCTAATGTGATGAGGGATTTCTTTTATATGTTCATTTTCCTTGAACAGCGCAAAATGGCTCCACAGCGCCCCCTACAAAATTTCAAAACAACAGCCCCTGCTCTGTGTTTTATGTATGAGTTTGAAACCTGGCAAGCTTATTGGAGATATCAAGATGTACAAAAAGTCTCTTGGAGCAATATCCCAAATCCAACAGGAAGTCAGCCATTTTAAAATTAATGTGTAAATTTGGCGACATTTTCCCCTTTTCAGGCCTCATACTTTGACGAACTCCTCCAAGGGATTTCATTAGATTTACGCGATCTCCTGTGTGTGGAATCTAAAGACCTTTGTGATGTTAAATTGCGAAGCTTTTTACGTTCAGGGAAACGGGTGGTCATGGCGGCACGTGGAGTTTCAATCACTAAGCCAAAAAGCAGTAACCTGCTGTCGCTCAAAAACACAATGTCCAATCTCTCCCAAAGGTCGCAGGCGTGATGAGACTCGAGCTCGGAAATGTTTGTTATGCCATTTGTCAGTAATGGTTAGAGCGCCACCTAGTGGGACGACTATAATAATGGTTGAATGAGATGAAATTTTAGCTGGTGGTTAAATGCATGAATTCCATCAATGTGACATCAGATCGGAAGCGCTGGTTTTAGGTGTTGGGCTTGGCTCGACCGCGCCAAAGTGCGAGGGCCCTCATATCGCTGCTTGCAGCTTTAATTATTATTATTATTATTATTATTATTTTTCATTGAAATGAATTGCCTTTTTGAGGGCTTTAACATGCTCAAAACTCATGAAATTTTGCACACATGCCAGGTCTGGTGAAAAATTTTGTATTTTAATGGTTTTATATATGAGCACTGGGAAATGGCCCTGTAGCGCCACCTATGCGTTGTTAAATGCAGCCCTACGAACACATCTTTTGAGCTACATGTATGAAATTTGGCACACATGTGTATCATGCCAAGACGAACAAAAAAGTCAGTGGGACCATTGACGCAGACCCAACAGGAAGTCCGCCATTTCGAAGTGAAGGTGACATTTTGGCTCCAATTTTGCCATTTCCATGCCTCGAACTTTTTCGAACTCCTCCTTGGGATTTTGTCATAGAAACTTCATATTTGGCCAGTGTCAACTACACACCGGGGCCATGTTAAATTGCGGAGCTTTTGAGTTTTCGCGATACGGTGAGGACGTGGCGCCACGGCGAATTTCGATGACTCGCCATGAAAATCTTATTGTCTCTCATTCCCTCATACATGGTCCGACGTGGACCAAAGAGCACACATATGATAAGGCTCCAGCCCTGAACATATTTCAACTGCCATATTTGACACCAGGGACAGCGCCACCTAGTGGGAACAGGAAGTGTCATGTTTTACACTTTGGGGTATAGTATTGTGATGCGTGACATTTGCAGCCTCAAATTTTTCCAGGAAAGCCTTAAGGAGTTGGTCTTGGCTTACAGTGAAAACTGTGAGTTTTCGCGAAGGGTGTGACCCCCTGCAGCATGGCGAACTTTGATGTCTCGCCATGAAGAAACAAATTAGTATAACTCAATGAAATCCAGTCTGATCAGTACCAGACTTTAAAGGGATGATGTCAGACCCGCCCTGAACAGAATGATATGCCCATTGTCAGGAATACGTAGAGCGCCACCTAGTGGCAACAGGAAATGTCATGTCTTTCATTTTGTTGTACTGATTTTCACAGGTTCATCGTGGCCACCTCAAAAGCGGTGAGTATCACCATCAGTCCTTCATGATGCTTCTGTGCGAAAATTGTGACTTTAAACTGAACGGCGCACCCTGGTGGCAACGCGGTTCACCATGAAAGACGAAGTGGCTGTTGAGGGGCTTGGAAATTTTAAAAAGTCTTGGAATTTGGCCCAAACCTCCAATGTGATGAGTGCTTTGTTGTTATCTGATCATTTTCCGTGAATAGTGCAAAATGGCTCCACAGCGCCCCCTACAAAATTTCTAAACATCAGCCCCTGCTCTGTGTTTTATTTATAAGTCTGAAACCTGGTAAGCTTATGGAGGATATCAAGATGTACAAAAAAGTCTCTTGGAGCAATATCCCAAATCCAACAGGAAGTCAGCCATTTTAAAATTAACGTGTAATTTTAGCCACTTTTTCGTCTCTTTTCAGGCCTCATACTTTGACGAACTCCTCCAAGGGATTTCATCAGATTAAACCGATCTCCTGTGTGTGGAATCTAAAGACCTTTGTGATGTTAAATTGCGAAGCTTTTACGTTCAGGGAAACGGGTGGCCATGGCGGCACGTGGAGTTTCAATCCTCGCCAGAAAGCAGTAATCTGCTGTCACTCAAAACACAATGTCCAATCTCTCCCAAAGTTCGCAGGCGTGATGAGACTCAAGGTCGGAAATGTTTGTTATCCCATTTGTCAGTAATGGTTAGAGCGCCACCTAGTGGGACGACTATAATAATGATTGAATGAGATGAATCGTTAGCTGGTGGTTCTAGGCATGAATTCCATCAATGTGACATCAGATCGGACGTGCTGGTTGTAGGTGTTGGGCGTGGCCCGACGTGCCGGGGTGCGAGGGCCCTCATAACGCTGCTTGCAGCTTTAATTATTATTATTATTATTCAGGCAAAACAAGGGCCTTTTTGAGGGCTTTAACATGCTCAAAAACTCTGGAAATTTTGCACACATGCCAGGTCTGGTGAAAAATTTTGTATTTTATTGGTTTTACATATGAGCACTGGGAAATGGCTCTAGAGCGCCACCTATGCCTTGTTAAATGCAGCCCTACGAACACATCGTTTGAGCTACATGTCTGAAATCTGGCACACATGTGTATCATGCCAAGACGAACAAAAAAGTCTGTGGGCCCATTGACGCAAACCCAACAGGAAGTCCGCCATTTTGGATTGAAGGTGACATTTTGGCTCTAATTTTGCCATTTCCATGCCTCGAACTTTTTCGAACTCCTCCTTGGGGTTTGATTATATAAGCTTCATATTTGGTCAGTGTCAACTACACACCGGGGCCATGTTAAATTGCGGAGCTTTTGAGTTTTCGGGATATGGTGAGCCCGTGGCGCCACGGCGAATTTCGATGACTCGCCATGAAAATCGTATTGCCTCTCATTCTGTCATACATGGTCCGACCTGGACCAAAGAGCACACATATGATAAGGCTCTACCCCTGAACATATTTCAACTGCCATATTTGACATCAGGGAGAGCGCCACCTAGTGGAAGCAGGAAATGTCATGTTTTACACTTTGGGGTACAGTATTGTGATCGGTGACATCTGCAGCCTCAAATTTCTCCAGGAAAGCCTTAAGGAGTTGGTCTTGGGTTACAGTGGAAACTGTGAGTTTTCGTGAGAGGGTGTGACCCCAGCAGCATGGCGAACTTTGATGTCTCGCCATGAAGAAACAAATGAGTATACCTCAATGAAATCTAGTCTGATCAGTACCAGACTTTACAGGAATGATGTCAGACCCGCCCTGAACAGAATGATGTGCCCATTGTCAGGAATAGGTAGAGCGCCACCTAGTGGCACCAGGAAATGCCATGGCTTTCATTTTCTTCTACTGATTTTCACAGGTTCATCGTGGCCACCTCAAAAGCGGTGAATATCACCATCAGTCCCTCATGATGCTTCAGTGAGAAAATTGTGACTTTAAACTGAACGGCGCACCCTGGTGGCAACGCGGTTCACCATGAACAATGAAGTGGCTTTTGAGGGGCTTGGAAAGTTTAAAAAGTCTTGAAATTTGGCGCACACCTCCAATGTGATGAGCGCTATCATGTTACTGGATCATTTTCATTAAATGTCGCAAAATGGCTCCACAGCGCCCCCTACAAAATTTCAAAACAACAGCCCCTGCTCTGTGTTTTATGTATGAGTCTGAAACCTGGTAAGCTTATAGGAGATGTCAAGATGTACAAAAAAGTCTCTTGGAGCAATATCCCAAATCCAACAGGAAGTCAGCCATTTTAAAATTAATGTGTAATTTTGGCAACATTTTCCCCTCCTTTCAGGCCTCATACTTTGACGAACTCCTCTAAGGAATTTCATCAGATTGACTCGATCTCAAGCACGTGTAATCTAAAGACCTTTGTGATGTTAAATTGCAAAGCTTTTTACGTTCAGGGAAACGGGGTGGTCATGGCGGCACGTGGAGTTTCAATCACTCGCCAAAAAGCAGTAATCTGCTGTCACTCAAAAACACAATGTCCAAACTCTCCCAAATGTCGGAGGCACGACGAGACTTAATCTCGGAAATGTTTGTTATGCCATTTGTCAGTAATGGTTAGAGCGCCACCTAGTGGGACGGCTGTAATCATGATTGAATGAGATGAAATGTTAGCTGGTGGTTAAATGCATGAATTCCATCAATGTGACATCAGATCGGACATGCTGGTTTTAGGTGTTGGGCGTGGCTCGACACGATGGGGTGCGAGGGCCCTCATATCGCTGCTTGCAGCTTTAATTATTAGGGCCCGAGCACTGAGAGTGCGAAGGCCCTATTGTATCTGCTCCGTTTCTTCTTCTTCTTCTTCTTATTATTATTATTATTATTCAGGCAAAAGAAGGGCCTTTTTGAGGGCTTTAACATGCTCGAAAACTCTTGGAATTTTGCACACATGCCAGGTCTGGTGAAAAATTTTGTATTTTAATGGTTTTACATATGAGCACTGAGAAATGGCTCTAGAGCGCCACCTATGCCTTGTTAAATGCAGCCCTACGAACACATCGTTTGAGCTACATGTATGAAATTTGGCACACATGTGTATCATGCCAAGACGAACAAAAAAGTCAGTGGGACCATTGATGCAAACCCAACAGGAAGTCCGCCATTTCGAAGTGAAGGTGACATTTTGACTCTAATTTTGCCATTTCCATGCCTCGAACTTTTTCGAACTCCTCCTTGGGATTTGGTCGTATAAGCTTCATCTTTGGTCAGTGTCAACTACACACCTGGGCCATGTTAAATTGCGGAGCTTTTGAGTTTTCGCGATACGGTGAAGCGGCGGCGTCACGGCGAATTTCGATGACTCGCCATGAAAATCTTATTGCCTCTCAATCTGTCATACATGGTCCGACCTGGACCAAAGAGCACACATATGATAAGGCTCCAACCCTGAACATATTTCAACTGCCATATTTGACACCAGGGACAGCGCCACCTAGTGGGAACAGGAAATGTCATGTTTTACACTTTGGAGTACAGTATAGTGATGGGTGACATTTGCAGCCTCAAATTTCTCCAGGAAAGCCTTAAGGAGTTGGTCTGGGGTTACAGTGAAAACTGTGAGTTTTCGCAGAAGGGTGTGACCAGAGGTGGGACCAAGTCATTGTTTTGCAAGTCTCAAGTAAGTCCCAAGTCTTTATCCTCAAGTCACAAGTCTCAAGTAAAGTCAAGCAAGTCAGAGTCAAGTCGCAAGTCAAGACAGACAACTTTCAAGTCAAGTCCCAAGTCCGAAACTTTGAATTTCAAGTCCTTTCAAGTCTTTTTTTTTTTAACCCTCTGATCGTCCCGGGTATAATTGGCCGTTCTTGACTACTTTTGATTTTACTTCTATATTTCACTTTTAAAATATGTTTTTCTTGCCTTGTTTGGTATCATTATTTACAGCACAACCTCAGATATCTGAAATTTGAGTTATTTTTTTCATTTTGGTATACTATATTAGCACAGTTGATCTAAATTCAGACAAAAATTCAGAATCCGAGTAGAAAAAGTTATATTTTTTACATGTTTAACGAATCATTTTCATAACTTGAAATGCAAATAGAAATAGTACATTTCTAAAAATTATGCACAAGCTTTGCAAACAACAAAGTTATATGGTACTATTTACCTAAAAATGCAGCCAAGGCCTCAGGTGTTTTTTATATAACCATTTAAATCTATTTACAGAACAATCAGGTGTGCTGCATCAAATAAGAAGGCACACAAATTATTTGTGCCAGTCCAAAAAATGTAGTTTGTGTTCAGTATAAGACAGAGGAGAACACCACAGGCCTAAACCCTACAGGTCTGACAACTGGAGGTGCAACAGTCCAGTTTTCTATGTGGAGACAGCGTTTACACTGGAATCTGCCTTTGACAGCTTTTTTAGATCAAATATGAAATTCAGCAGTCTAACCGACACACAATACAAAACAATAACTACACAACAAACTAACTATAGCCTCCAAACACGCTAAACGTCACTAATGTCTCACATATGAAAACTCTCTCTCTCTTTCTTTCGCCGCCCGCTTTCCGTCATGGTGTCACTCCTAAAAACTTCCCTTCTCCCTAAACAACCAAATGTCACATGTTGCCTTATCATTTTTTTTTTTTTGATTGGCTGACATGGTAAACTCTAACACCAATAGGGAAGGGTGTTTTTCTTTTCTTTACACTCGCAAGTGGAGAGCGTATGCTAGGCTGTCTGTAGAAAACGCCGCTTTTGTCTAGCATCCCTGTTGAGAATAACCTTTGCAAATAAACAACAGCTAATAATATAAGATCAAAGTATTTTATTTGATGTATTGACATAAATGACAGAAGAAAAAGGCCATGTATAGCAATTCTGAGCTAACAAGTTGCATGTTATTCTTGGATGCGCTTGCAGGACCGGATTTAAAATAGCATGACAAACATATCATACCTGTTAAAGCCAAACAGTATCATCAACGTAGCCCGAAGAACATTTGCTAATAAGATGAAGTTAGCTAAGTCAGCTGTGTCATCGTAGCAAAAAAAAAAAAAAAAAAGCACCTACCGTTCTTTATGCAACTTCAAATGTCGGACAAAGTTGGAAGTTGTTCCATCTCCATCTGTGATTCTCTTCTTGCATGTTTTGCATATTGCATTTCGTTTTTTGTTGACTACTTCGTAGTTTATGTACCGAAAGAAATTACTCTTGGGAGCATTTTTGGCTCGAGCGTTTTTGTTCTTGTTTTTTTTCAAATCTGGTTAATTTGATTGGCTGTGCTACAGCCCACGCTCACATACATACGGAGTGTGGTAAGAATGAATGAATGAATAAAGTGAATTAATGGTCCGCACTTTTTATATAATATGTATGTTAAATTTTAGATTTGGGTAAAATATCAAGTCTTTTCAAGTAAACAGGTTCAAGTCCAATTCAAGTCCCAAGTCACTGGTGTAAAAGTCCAAGTCAAGTCCAAGTCTTACAACCTTTTTTCAAGTCAAGTCTAAAGTCATAAAATTAATGACTCGAGTCTGACTCGAGTCCAAGTCATGTGACTCGAGTCCACACCTCTGGGTGTGACCCCAGCAGCATGGCGAACATTGATGTCTCGCCATGAAGAAACAAATTAGTGTAACTCAATGAAATCCAATCTGATCAGTACCAGACTTTACAGGCATGATGTCAGACCCTCCCTGAACAGATTGATGTGCCAGGGATATGTAGAGCGCCACCTAGTGGGACCAGGAAATGTCATGTCTTTTATTTTGTTGTACTGATTTTCACAGGTTCATCGTGGCTACTTCAAAAGCGGTGAATATCACCAGCAGTCCCTCGTGATGCTTCAGTGAGAAAATTGTGAGTTAAAACTGAACAGCGCACCCTGGTGGCAACGCAGTTCACCATGACAATTGAAGTGGATTTTGAGGGGCTTGGAAAGTTTGAAAAGTCCTCAAATTTGGCGCACCCCTCCAATGTTATGAGCGCTATTGTGTTATGTGATCATTTCCATCGAAGATCGCAAAATGGCTCCACAGCGCCCCCTACAAAATTTCAAAACAACAGCCCCTGCTCTGTGTTTTATCTATAAGTCTGAAACCTGGTGAGCTTATAGGAGATATCAAGATGTACAAAAAAGTCTCCTGGAGCAATATCCCAAATCCAACAGGAAGTCAGCCATTTTAAAATTAATGTGTAATTTTGGCGACATTTTTCCCCTCTTTTCAGGCCTCATACTTTGACGAACTCCTCCAAGGGATTTCATCATATTGACCCAATCTCCTGTGTGTGGAATCCAAAGACCTTTGTGATGTTAAATTGCGAAGCTTTTTACGTTCAGGGAAACGGGGTGGTCATGGCGGCACGTGGAGTTTCAATCACTCGCAGAAAAGCAGTAATCTACTGTCACTCAAAAACACAATGTCCAATCTCTCCCAAAGGTCGCAGGCGTGATGAGACTTGAGCTCGGAAATGTTTGTTATGCCATTTGTCAGTAATGGTTAGAGCGCCACCTAGTGGGACGACTATAATCATGATTGAATAAGATGAAATGTTAGCTGGGGTTTAAATGCAAGAATTCCATCAATGTGACATCAGTTCGGACGTGCTGGTTTTAGGTGCTGGGCGTGGCTCGACGCGCGGGGGGTGCAAGGGCCCTCATAACGCTGCTTGCAGCTTTAATTAGGGCCCGAGCACCGAGAGTGCGAAGGCCCTATTGTATCTGCTCTGTTTATTATTATTATTATTAGGGCCCGAGCACCGAGAGTGCGAAGGCCCTATTGTATCTGCTCCGTTTCTTATTATTAGGGCCCGAGCACCGAGAGTGCGAAGGCCCTATTGTATCTGCTCCGTTTCTTCTTCTTATTATTATTATTATTATTAGGGCCCGAGCACTTCGAGTGCGAAGGCCCTATTGTATCTGCTCCGTTTATTATTAGGGCCCGAGCACCGAGAGTGCGAAGGCCCTATTGTATCTGCTCCGTTTCTTCTTCTTATTATTATTATTAGGGCCCGAGCACTTCGAGTGCGAAGGCCCTATTGTATCTGCTCTGTTTATTAGGGCCAGAGCACTTCGAGTGCGAAGGCCCTATTGTATCTGCTCTGTTTATTATTATTATTATTATTATTATTATTATTATTATTATTATTATTTTTCATTGAAATGAATTGCCTTTTTGAGGGCTTTAACATGCTCAAAAACTCATGAAATTTTGCACACATGCCAGGTCTGGTGAAAAATTTTGTATTTTAATGGTTTTATATATGAGCACTGGGAAATGGCTCTGTAGCGCCACCTATGCGTTGTTAAATGCAGCCCTACGAACACATCTTTTGAGCTACATGTATGAAATTTAGCACACATGTGTATCATGCCAAGATGAACAAAAAAGTCAATGGGACCATTGACGCAGACCCAACAGGAAGTCCGCCATTTCGAAGTGAAAGTGACATTTTGGCTCCAATTTTGCCATTTCCATGCCTCGAACTTTTCGAACTCCTCCTTGGGATTTTGTCATAGAAACTTCATATTTGGACAGTGCCAACTACACACCTGGGCCATGTTAAATTGCGGAGCTTTTGAGTTTTCGTGATACGGTGAGGCCGTGGCGCCACGGCGAATTTCGATGACTCGCCACGAAAATCTTATTGCCTCTCATTCTCTCATACATGGTCCGACGTGGACCAAAGAGCACACATATGATAAGGCTCCACCCCTGAACATATTTCAACTGCCATATTTGACACCAGGGACAGCGCCACCTAGTGGCAACAGGAAATGTCATGTTTTACACTTTGGGGTACAGTATTGTGATGGGTGACATCTGCAGCCTGAAATTTTTCCAGGAAAGCCTTAAGGAGTTGGTCTTGGCTTACAGTGAAAACTGTGAGTTTTCGCGAAAGGGTGTGACCCCAGCAGCGTGGCGAACATTGATGTCTCGCCATGAAGAAACAAATTAGTGTAACTCAATGAAATCCAGTCTGATCAGAACCAGACCTTACAGGCATGATGTCAGACCCGCCCTGAACAGATTGATGTGCCCATTGTCAGGAATACGAGGAGCGCCACCTAGTGGCAGCAGGAAATGTCATGTCTTTCATTTTGTTGTACTGATTTTCACAGGTTCATCGTGGCCACCTGAAAAGCGGTGAATAGCACCATCAGTCCCTCATGATGCTTCAGTGAGAAAATTGTGACTTTAAACTGAACGGCGCACCCTGGTGGTAACGCTGTTCACCATGACCATTGAAGTGGCTTTTGAGGGGCTTGGAAAGTTTAAAATGTCTTGAAATTTGGCGCATACCTCCAATGTGATGAGCGCTTTCTTGTTATTTTACCATTTTCATTGAATAGCGCAAAATGGCTCCACAGCGCCCCCTACAAAATTTCAAATCAACAGCCCCTGCTCTGTGTTTTATGTATGAGTTTCAAACCTGGTAAGCTTATGGAGGATATCAAGATGTACAAAAAAGTCTCTTGGAGCAATATCCCAAATCCAACAGGAAGTCAGACATTTTGAAATTAATGTGTAATTTTGGCGACAATTTCCCTTCTTTTCAGGCCTCATACTTTGACGAACTCCTCCAAGGGATTTCATCAGATTGAGGCGATCTCCAGTGCGTGGAATCTAAAGACCTTTGTGATGTTAAATTGTGAAGCTTTTTACGTCCAGGGAAACGGGATGGTCATGGCAGCACGTGGAGTTCCAATCACTCGCCAAAAAGCAGTAATCTGTCCAATCTCTCCCAAATGTCGCAGGCGTGATGAGACTTGAGCTCGGAAAACTCGGTTATGCTATTTGTCAGTAATGGTTAGAACGCCACCTAGTGGGACAACTATAATCATGATTGAATGAGATGAAATGTTAGCTGGTGGTTAAATGCATGAATTCCACCAATGTGACATCAGATCGGACGCACTGGTTTTAGGTGTTGGGCTTGGCTCGACGTGCCGGGGTGCGAGGGCCCTCATATCGCTGCTTGCAGCTTTAATTATTATTATTATTATTATTATTATTATTATTATTATTATTATTATTATTATTATTTTTCATTGAAATGAATTGCCTTTTTGAGGGCTTTAACATGCTCAAAAACTCATGAAATTTTGCACACATGCCAGGTCTGGTGAAAAATTTTGTATTTTAATGGTTTTACATATGAGCATTGGGAAATGGCTCTAGAGCGCCACCTATGCCTTGTTAAATGCAGCCCTACGAACACATCATTTGAGCTACATGTATGAAATTTGGCACACATGTGTATCATGCCAAGGCGAACAAAAAAGTCTATGGGCCCATTGATGCAAACCCAACAGGAAGTCCGCAATTTGGAAGTGAAGGTGACATTTTGGCTCTAATTTTGCCATTTCCATGCCTCGAACTTTTTCGAACTCCTCCTTGGGATTTCATTGTTTAAGCTTCATATTTGGTCAGTGCCAACTACACGCCTGGGCCATGTTAAATTGCGGAGCTTTTGAGTTTTCGGGATACGGTGAGGCCGTGGCGCCATGGCGAATTTCGATGACTCGCCATGAAAATCTTATTGCCTCTCATTCTGTCATAAATTGTCCCATCTGGACCAAAGAGCACACATATGATAACGCTCCACCCCTGAACATATTTCAACTGCCATATTTGACACCAGGGACAGCGCCACCTAGTGGGAACAGGAAATGTCATGTTTTACACTTTGGGGTACAGTATTATGATGGGTCACATCTGCAGCCTGAAATTTCTCCAGGAAAGCCTTAAGGAGTTGGTCTTGGGTTACAGAGAAAACTGTGAGTTTTCACAAAAGGGTGTGACCCCTGCAGCATGGCGAACTTTGATGTCTCGCCATTAAGAAACAGATTAGTATAACTCAATGAAATCTAGTCTGATCAGAACCAGTCTTTACAGGCATGATGTCAGACCCGCCCTGAACAGATTGATGTGCCCATTGTCAGGAATACGTAGAGCGCCACCTACTGGCAACAGGAAATGTCATGTCTTTCATTTTGTTGTACTGATTTTCACAGGTTCATCGTGGCCACTTCAAAAGCGGTGAATATCACCATCAGTCCCTCGTGATGCTTCAGTGCGAAAATTGTGACTTTAAACTGAACGGCGCACCCTTGTGGCAACGCTGTTCACCATGAAAAATTGAGTGACTTTTGAGGGGCTTGGAAAGTTTAAAGTGTCTTGAAATTTGGCGCACACCTCCAATGTGATGAGCGCTTTCTTGTTACTTTACCATTTTCATTGAATAGCGCAAAATGGCTCTGCAGCGCCCCCTACAAAATTTCAAAACAACAGCCCCTGCTCTGTGTTTTATCTAAAAGTCTGAAACCTGGTAAGCTTATAGGAGATTTCAAGATGTACAAAAAAGTCTCTTGGAGCAATATCCCAAATCCAACAGGAAGTCAGCCATTTTGAAAGTTAATGTGTAATTTTGGCGCCATTTCCCCCTCTTTTCAGGCCCCGTTCTTTGACGAACTCATCCAACGGAGTTCATCAGATTAACACGATCTCCACTGCGTGGAATCTAAAGTCCTTTGTGATGTTAAATTGCGAAGCTTTTTAAGGTCAGGGAAACGGGGTGGTCATGGTGGCACGTGGCGTTTCAATCGCTCGCCAAAAAGCAGTAATCTGCTGTCACTCAAAAACACAATGTCCAATCTCTCCCAAAGGTCGCAAGCGTGATGAGACTCGACCTCGGAAATGTTTGTTATGCCATTTTTCAATAAAGGTTAGAGCGCCACCTAGTGGGACGACTATAATATTGGTTGAATGAGATGAAATTTTAGCTGGTGGTTAAATGCATGAATTCCATCAATGTGACATCAGATCGGACATGCTGCTTATAGGTGTTTGGCTTGGCTCGACGTGCTGGGGTGCGAGGGCCCTCATAACGCTGCTTGCAGCTTTAATTATTAGGGCCCGAGCACTTCGAGTGCGAAGGCCCTATTGTATCTGCTCTGTTTATTATTATTATTATTATTATTATTATTATTATTATTATTATTCAGGCAAAAGAAGGGCCTTTTTGAGGGCTTTAACATGCTCGAAAACTCATGAAATTTTGCACACATGCCAGGTCTGGTGAAAAATTTTTTATTTTAATGGTTTTACACATGAGCACTTGGAAATGGCTCTAGAGCGCCACCTATGCGCTGTTAAATGCATCCCTACGAACACATCCTTGGAGCTACATGTATGAAATTTGGCACACATGTGTATTATGCCAAGACGAACAAAAAAGTCTGTGGGCCCATTGACGCAAACCCAACAGGAAGTCTGCCATTTTCAAGTGAAGGTGACATTTTGGCTCTAATTTTGCCATTTCCATGCCTCGAACTTTTTCGAACTCCTCCTTGGGATTTCGTCGTATAAGCTTCATATTTGGTCAGTGTCAACTACACACCTGGGCCATGTTAAATTGCAGAGCTTTTGAGTTTTCGGGATACGGTGAGGCCGTGGCGCCACGGCGAATTTTGATGACTCGCCATGAAAATCTTATTGCCTCTCGTTCTGTCATACATTGTCCGACCTTGACCAAAGTGGACACATATGATAAGGCTCCACCCCTGAACATATTTCAACTGCCATATTTGACATCAGGTACAGCGCCACCTAGTGGGAACAGGAAATGTCATGTTTTACACTTTAGGGTACAGTATTGTAATGGGTGACATCTGCAGCCTCAAATTTCTCCAGGAAAGCCTTAAGGAGTTGGTCTTGGGTTACAGAGAAAACTGTGAGTTTTCGCTGAAGGGTGTGACCCCAGCAGCATGGCGAACATTGAGGTCTCGCCATGAAGAAACAAATTAGTGTAACTCAATGAAATCCAATCTGATCAGTACCAGATTTTACAGGGATGATGTCAGACCCGCCCTGAACAGATTGATATGCCCATTGTCAGGAATACGTAGAGAGCCACCTAGTGGCAACAGGAAATGTCATGTCTTTCATTTTGTTGTACTGATTTTCACAGGTTCATCGTGGCCACCTCAAAAGCGGTGAGTATCACCATCAGTCCTTCATGATGCTTCTGTGCGAAAATTGTGACTTTAAACTGAACGGCGCACCCTGGTGGCAACGCTGTTCACCATGAAAGACGAAGTGGCTTTTGAGGGGCTTGGAAATTTTAAAAGTCTTGGAATTTGGCCCAAACCTCCAATGTGATGAGGGCTTTGTTGTTATGTGATCATTTTCCTTGAATAGTGCAAAATGGCTCCACAGCGCCCCCTACAAAATTTCAAAACATCAGCCCCTGCTCTGTGTTTTATTTATAAGTCTGAAACCTGGTAACCTTATGGAGGATATCAAGATGTACAAAAAAGTCTCTTAGAGCAATATCCCAAATCCAACAGGAAGTCAGCCATTTTAAAATTAATGTGTAATTTTAGCCACTTTTTCGCCTCTTTTCAGGCCTCATACTTTGACGAACTCCTCCAAGGGATTTGATCAGATTAACCCGATCTCCTGTGTGTGGAAATCTAAAGACCTTTGTGATGTTAAATTGCGAAGCTTTTACGTTCAGGGAAACGGGGTGGCCATGGCGGCACGTGGAGTTTCAATCCTCGCCAAAAGCAGTAATCTGCTGTCACTCAAAAACACAATGTCCAATCTCTCCCAAAGTTCGCAGGCGTGATGAGACTCAAGGTCGGAAATGTTTGTTATCCCATTTGTCAGTAATGGTTAGAGCGCCACCTAGTGGGACGACTATAATAATGATTGAATGAGATGAATCGTTAGCTGGTTGTTCTAGGCATGAATTCCATCAATGTGACATCAGATCGGACGTGCTGGTTGTAGGTGTTGGGCGTGGCCCGACGTGCGGGTGCGAGGGGCCCTCATAACGCTGCTTGCAGCTTTAATTAGGGCCCGAGCACTGAGAGTGCGAAGGCCCTATTGTATCTGCTCCGTTTCTTCTTCTTCTTCTTCTTCTTCTTATTAGGGCCCGAGCACTGACTGTGCGAAGGCCCTATTGTATCTGCTCTGTTTCTTATTATTATTATTATTATTATTATTATTATTATTATTATTATTATTTCAGGCAAAAGAAGGGCCTTTTGAGGGCTTTAACATGCTCGAAAACTCTTGAATTTTGCACACATGCCAGGTCTGGTGAAAAATTTTGTATTTTAATGGTTTTACATATGAGCACTGGGAAATGGCTCTGTAGCGCCACCTATGCCTTGTTAAATGCAGCCCTACGAACACATCGTTTTAGCTACATGTATGAAATTTGGCACAGATGTGTATCATGCCAAGACGAACAAAAAGTCAGTGGGACCATTGACGCAAACCCAACAGGAAGTCCGCCATTTGGAAGTGAAGGTGACATTTTGGCTCTAATTTTGCCATTTCCACGCCTCGAACTTTTGCGAACTCCTCATTGGAATTTCATCGGACAAGCTTCATATTTGGTCAGTGTCAACTACACCCTGGGCCATGTTAAATTGCGGAGCTTTTGAGTTTTCGGGATACGGTGAGGCCGTGGCGCCACGGCGAATTTCGATGACTCGCCATGAAAATCTTATTGCCTCTCGTTCTGTCATACATTGTCCGACCTTGACCAAAGTGGACACATATGATAAGGCTCCACCCCTGAACATATTTCAACTGCCATATTTGACATCAGGGACAGCGCCACCTAGTGGGAACAGGAAATGTCATGTTTTACACTTTGGGGTACAGTATTGTAATGGGTGACATCTGCAGCCTCAAATTTCTCCAGGAAAGCCTTAAGGAGTTGGTCTTGGGTTACAGAGAAAACTGTGAGTTTTCGCTGAAGGGTGTGACCCAGCAGCATGGCGAACATTGAGGTCTCGCCATGAAGAAACAAATTAGTGTAACTCAATGAAATCCAATGTGATCAGTATCAGATTTTACAGGGATGATGTCAGACCCGCCCTGAACAGATTGATATGCCCATTGTCAGGAATACGTAGAGCGCCACCTAGTGGCACCAGGAAATGTCATGTCTTTCATTTTGTTGTACTGATTTTCACAGGTTCATCGTGGCCACCTCAAAAGCGGTGAATATCACCATCAGTCCCTCTTGATGCTTCAGTGAGAAAATTGTGACTATAAACTGAACGGCGCACCCTGGTGGCAACGCAGTTCACCATGAAAGATGAAGTGGCTTTTGAGGGGCTTGAAAAGTTTAAAAAGTCTTGAAATTTGGCGCACACCCCTAATGTGATGAGGGATTTCTTTTTATATGTTCATTTTCCTTGAATAGCGCAAAATGGCTCCACAGCGCCCCCTACAAAATTTCAAAACAACAGCCCCTGCTCTGTGTTTTATGTATGAGTTTGAAACCTGGCAAGCTTATTGGAGATATCAAGATGTACAAAAAGTCTCTTGGAGCAATATCCCAAATCCAACAGGAAGTCAGCCATTTTAAAATTAAGGTGTAAATTTGGCGACATTTTCCCCTCTTTTCAGGCCTCATACTTTGACGAACTCCTCCAAGGGATTTCATTAGATTTACGCGATCTCCTGTGTGTGGAATCTAAAGACCTTTGTGATGTTAAATTGCGAAGCTTTTTACGTTCAGGGAAGCGGGTGGTCATGGCGGCACGTGGAGTTTCAATCACTCGCCAAAAGCAGTAACCTGCTGTCACTCAAAAACACAATGTCCAATCTCTCCCAAAGGTCGCAGGCGTGATGAGACTCGAGCTCGGAAATGTTTGTTATGCCATTTGTCAGTAATGGTTAGAGCGCCACCTAGTGGGACGACTATAATAATGGTTGAATGAGATGAAATTTTAGCTGGTGGTTAAATGCATGAATTCCATCAACGTGACATCAGATGGGAAGCGCTGGTTTTAGGTGTTGGGCTTGGCTCGACCCGCCGGGGTGCGAGGGCCCTCATATCGCTGCTTGCAGCTTTAATTATTAGGGCCCGAGCACAAAAGTCTTGAAGGCCCTATTGTATCTGCTCTGTTTCTTATTATTATTATTATTATTATTATTATTATTAGGGCCGAGCACAAAAGTGCGAAGGCCCTATTGTATCTGCTCTGTTTCTTATTATTATTATTATTATTATTATTATTATTATTATTATTATTATTATTATTATTATTATTATTATTTCGCAAATGAATCGGCCTTTTGAGGGCCTAAACATGCTCGAAAACTCATGAAATTTTGCAGACTCGTCAGGTCTGGTGAAAATTTACGTATTTTAATGTCCGTGAGACATGTCCAGGGAAAATTGGCTCAGTAGCGCCACCTAGAAAAATGAGAAACGCGAGCCCCGAGATGGGTATGACCTACATGTATAAAACTCGAACACATATCTAACGTTCGGAGACGCACATAAAAAGTCTATTATGGCCATGTCCTAAACCCAACAGGAAGTCCGCCATTTGGAAGTGAAGGTGACATTTTGGCTCTAATTTTGCCATTTCCATGCCTCGAACTTTTGCGAACTCCTCATTGGAATTTCATCGTACAAGCTTCATATTTGGTCAGTGTCAACTACACACCTGGGCCATGTTAAATTGCGGAGGTTTTGAGTTTTCGGGTTACTGTGAGGCCGTGGCGCCACGGCGAATTTCGATGACTCGCCATGAAAATCTTATTGCCTCTCGTTCTGTCATACATTGTCCGACCTTGACCAAAGTGGACACATATGATAAGGCTCCACCCCTGAACATATTTCAACTGCCATATTTGACATCAGGGACAGCGCCACCTAGTGGGAACAGGAAATGTCATGTTTTACACTTTGGGGTACAGTATTGTAATGGGTGACATCTGCAGCCTCAAATTTCTCCAGGAAAGCCTTAAGGAGTTGGTCTTGGGTTACAGAGAAAACTGTGACTTTTCGTCAGAGGGTGTGACCCCTGCAGCATGGCGGTTTGATGTCTCGCCATGAAGAAACAAATTAGTGTAACTCAATGAAATCCAGTCTGATCAGTACCAGACTTTACAGGGATGATGTCAGACCCGCCCTGAACAGATTGATGTGCCCATTGTCAGGAATACGTAGAGCGCCACCTAGTGGCAACAGGAAATGTCATGTCTTAAATTTTGTTGTACTGATTTTCACAGGTGCGTCGTGGCCACCTCAAAAGCGGTGAATATCACCATCAGTCCCTCGTGATGCTTCAGTGAGAAAATTGTGACTTTAAACTCAACGGCGCACCCTGGTGGCAACGCTGTTCACCATGACCATTGAAGTGGCTTTTGAGGGGTTTGGAAAGTTTGAAAAGTCTTGAAATTTGGCCCACACCTCCAATGTGAGGAGCGCTATCGAGTTATGTCATCATTTTTGTCGAACAGCGCAAAATGGCTCCACAGCGCCCCCTACAAAATTTCAAAACATCAGCCCCTGCTCTGTGTTTTATGTATGAGTCTGAAACCTGGTAGCTTATAGGAGATGTCAAGATGTACAAAAAGTCTCTTGGAGCAATATCCCCAATCCTACAGGAAGTCAGCCATTTTAAAATGAATGTGTAATTTTGGCGACATTTTCCCTCTTTTCAGGCCTCATACTTTGACGAACTCCTCCAAGGGATTTTATCATATTGCCGCGATCTCCTGTGTGTGGAATCTAAAGACCTTTGTGATGTTAAATTGCGAAGCTTTTTACGGTCAGGGCAACGGGGTGGTCATGGCGGCACGTGGAGTTTCAATCACTCGCCAAAAAGCAGTAATCTGCTATCACTCAAAAACACAATGTCCAATCTCTCCCAAAGGTCGCAGGCGTGATAAGACTCGAGCTCGGAAATGTTTGTTATGCCATTTGTCATTAATGGTTAGAGCGCCACCTAGTGGGACAACTATAATCATGATTGAATGAGATTAAATTTGAGCTGGTGGTTAAATGCATGAATTCCATCAATGTGACATCAGATCGGACGTGCTGGTTGTAGGTGTTGGGCGTGGCTCGACGTGCCGGGGGTGCGAGGGCCCTCATATCGCTGCTTGCAGCTTTAATTATTATTATTATTATTATTTCGGCAAATGAATCGGCCTTTTGAGGGCCTAAACATGCTCGAAAACTCATGAAATTTTGCAGACGCGTCAGGTCTGGTGAAAATTTACGTATTTTAATGTCCGTAGACATGTCCAGGGAAAATTGGCTCAGTAGCGCCACCTAGAAAAATGAGAAACGCGAGCCCCGAGATGGGTATGACCTACATGTATAAAACTCGAACACATATCTAACTTTCGGAGACGCACATAAAAGTCTATTATGGCCATGTCCTAAACCCAACAGGAAGTCCGCCATTTGGAAGTGAAGGTGACATTTTGGCTCTAATTTTGCCATTTCCATGCCTCGAACTTTTGCGAACTCCTCATTGGAATTTCATCGTACAAGCTTCATATTTGGTCAGTGTCAACTACACACCTGGGCCATGTTAAATTGCGGAGCTTTTGAGTTTTCGGGTTACTGTGAGGCCGTGGCGCCACGGCGAATTTCGATGACTCGCCATGAAAATCTTATTGCCTCTCGTTCTGTCATACATTGTCCGACCTTGACCAAAGTGGACACATATGATAAGGCTCCACCCCTGAACATATTTCAACTGCCATATTTGACATCAGGTACAGCGCCACCTAGTGGGAACAGGAAATGTCATGTTTTACACTTTGGGGTACAGTATTGTAATGGGTGACATCTGCAGCCTCAAATTTCTCCAGGAAAGCCTTAAGGAGTTGGTCTTGGGTTACAGAGAAAACTGTGAGTTTTCGCTGAAGGGTGTGACCCCAGCAGCATGGCGAACATTGAGGTCTCGCCATGAAGAAACAAATTAGTGTAACTCAATGAAATCCAATGTGATCAGTACCAGATTTTACAGGGATGATGTCAGACCCGCCCTGAACAGATTGATATGCCCATTGTCAGGAATACGTAGAGCGCCACCTAGTGGCACCAGGAAATGTCATGTCTTTCATTTTGTTGTACTGATTTTCACAGGTTCATCGTGGCCACCTCAAAAGCGGTGAATATCACCATCAGTCCCTCTTGATGCTTCAGTGAGAAAATTGTGACTATAAACTGAACGGCGCACCCTGGTGGCAGCGCAGTTCACCATGAAAGATGAAGTGGCTTTTGAGGGGCTTGAAAAGTTTAAAAGTCTTGAAATTTGGCGCACACCTCTAATGTGATGAGGGATTTCTTTTATATGTTCATTTTCCTTGAACAGCGCAAAATGGCTCCACAGCGCCCCTACAAAATTTCAAAACAACAGCCCCTGCTCTGTGTTTTATGTATGAGTTTGAAACCTGGCAAGCTTATTGGAGATATCAAGATGTACAAAAAGTCTCTTGGAGCAATATCCCAAATCCAACAGGAAGTCAGCCATTTTAAAATCAATGTGTAAATTTGGCGACATTTTCCCTCTTTTCAGGCCTCATACTTTGACGAACTCCTCCAAGGGATTTCATTAGATTTACGCGATCTCCTGTGTGTGGAATCTAAAGACCTTTGTGATGTTAAATTGCGAAGCTTTTACGTTCAGGGAAACGGGTGGTCATGGCGGCACGTGGAGTTTCAATCCTCGCCAAAAGCAGTAACCTGCTGTCGCTCAAAAACACAATGTCCAATCTCTCCCAAAGGTCGCAGGCGTGATGAGACTCGAGCTCGGAAATGTTTGTTATGCCATTTGTCAGTAATGGTTAGAGCGCCACCTAGTGGGACGACTATAATAATGGTTGAATGAGATGAAATTTTAGCTGGTGGTTAAATGCATGAATTCCATCAATGTGACATCAGATCGGAAGCGCTGGTTTTAGGTGTTGGGCTTGGCTCGACGCTACCGGGGTGCGAGGGCCTCATATCGCTGCTTGCAGCTTTAATTATTATTATTATTATTATTATTATTATTATTATTATTATTATTTCGGCAAATGAATCGGCCTTTTGAGGGCCTAAACATGCTCGAAAACTCATGAAATTTTGCAGACGCGTCAGGTCTGGTGAAAATTTACGTATTTTAATGTCCGTGAGACATGTCCAGGGAAAATTGGCTCAGTAGCGCCACCTAGAAAAATGAGAAACGCGAGCCCCGAGATGGGTATGACCTACATGTATAAAACTCGAACACATATCTAGCGTTCGGAGACGCACATAAAAGTCTATTATGGCCATGTCCTAAACCCAACAGGAAGTCCGCCATTTGGAAGTGAAGTTGACATTTTGGCTCTAATTTTGCCATTTCCATGCCTCGAACTTTTGCGAACTCCTCATTGGAATTTCATCGTCCAAGCTTCATATTTGGTCAGTGTCAACTACACACCTGGGCCATGTTAAATTGCGGAGGTTTTGAGTTTTCGGGTTACTGTGAGGCCGTGGCGCCACGGCGAATTTCGATGACTCGCCATGAAAATCTTATTGCCTCTCGTTCTGTCATACATTGTCCGACCTTGACCAAAGTGGACACATATGATAAGGCTCCACCCCTGAACATATTTCAACTGCCATATTTGACACCAGGGACAGCGCCACCTAGTGGGAACAGGAAATGTCATGTTTTACACTTTGGGGTACAGTATTGTAATGGGTGACATCTGCAGCCTCAAATTTCTCCAGGAAAGCCTTAAGGAGTTGGTCTTGGGTTACAGAGAAAACTGTGAGTTTTCGCTGAAGGGTGTGACCCCAGCAGCATGGCGAACATTGAGGTCTCGCCATGAAGAAACAAATTAGTGTAACTCAATGAAATCCAATCTGATCAGTACCAGATTTTACAGGGATGATGTCAGACCCGCCCTGAACAGATTGATATGCCCATTGTCAGGAATACGTAGAGCGCCACCTAGTGGCACCAGGAAATGTCATGTCTTTCATTTTGTTGTACTGATTTTCACAGGTTCATCGTGGCCACCTCAAAAGCGGTGAATATCACCATCAGTCCCTCTTGATGCTTCAGTGAGAAAATTGTGACTATAAACTGAACGGCGCACCCTGGTGGCAGCGCAGTTCACCATGAAAGATGAAGTGGCTTTTGAGGGACTTGAAAAGTTTAAAAGTCTTGAAATTTGGCGCACACCTCTAATGTGATGAGGGATTTCTTTTATATGTTCATTTTCCTTGAACAGCGCAAAATGGCTCCACAGCGCCCCCTACAAAATTTCAAAACAACAGCCCCTGCTCTGTGTTTTATGTATGAGTTTGAAACCTGGCAAGCTTATTGGAGATATCAAGATGTACAAAAAAGTCTCTTGGAGCAATATCCCAAATCCAACAGGAAGTCAGCCATTTTAAAATTAAGGTGTAAATTTGGCGACATTTTCCCCTCTTTTCAGGCCTCATACTTTGACGAACTCCTCCAAGGGATTTCATTAGATTTACGCGATCTCCTGTGTGTGGAATCTAAAGACCTTTGTGATGTTAAATTGCGAAGCTTTTTACGTTCAGGGAAACGGGGTGGTCATGGCGGCACGTGGAGTTTCACTCACTCGCCAAAAAGCAGTAACCTGCTGTCGCTCAAAACACAATGTCCAATCTCTCCCAAAGTTCGCAGGCGTGATGAGACTCGAGCTCGGAAATGTTTGTTATGCCATTTGTCAGCAATGGTTAGAGCGCCACCTAGTGGGACGACTATAATAATGGTTGAATGAGATGAAATTTTAGCTGGTGGTTAAATGCATGAATTCCATCAATGTGACATCAGATCGGAAGCGCTGGTTTTAGGTGTTGGGCTTGGCTCGACGCTACCGGGGTGCGAGGGCCCTCATATCGCTGCTTGCAGCTTTAATTATTATTATTATTATTATTCAGGCAAAAGAAGGGCCTTTTTGAGGGCTTTAACATGCTCGAAAACTCTTGGAATTTTGCACACATGCCAGGTCTGGTGAAAAATTTTGTATTTTAATGGTTTTACATATGAGCACTGGGAAATGGCTCTGTAGCGCCACCTATGCCTTGTTAAATGCAGCCCTACGAACACATCGTTTTAGCTACATGTATGAAATTTGGCACACATGTGTATCATGCCAAGATGAACAAAAAAGTCATTGGGACCATTGATGCAAACCCAACAGGAAGTCCGCCATTTGGAAGTGAAGGTGACATTTTGTCTCTAATTTTGCCATTTCCATGCCTCGAACTTTTGCGAACTCCTCATTGGAATTTCATCGTACAAGCTTCATATGTGGTCAGTGTCAACTACACACCTGGGCCATGTTAAATTGCGGAGCTTTTGAGTTTTCGGGATACGGTGAGGCCGTGGCGCCACGGCGAATTTCGATGACTCGCCATGAAAATCTTAATGCCTCTCGTTCTGTCATACATTGTCCGACCTTGACCAAAGTGGACACATATGATAAGGCTCCACCCCTGAACATATTTCAACTGCCATATTTGACATCAGGTACAGCGCCACCTAGTGGGAACAGGAAATGTCATGTTTTTTACTTTGGGGTACAGTATTGTAATGGGTGACATCTGCAGCCTCAAATTTCTCCAGGAAAGCCTTAAGGAGTTGGTCTTGGGTTACAGAGAAAACTGTGAGTTTTCGCTGAAGGGTGTGACCCCAGCAGCATGGCGAACATTGAGGTCTCGCCATGAAGAAACAAATTAGTGTAACTCAATGAAATCCAATGTGATCAGTACCAGATTTTACCGGGATGATGTCAGACGCACCCTGAACAGATTGATATGCCCATTGTCAGGAATACGTAGAGAGCCACCTAGTGGCAACAGGAAATGTCATGTCTTTCATTTTGTTGTACTGATTTTCACAGGTTCATCGTGGCCACCTCAAAACGGTGAGTATCACCATCAGTCCTTCATGATGCTTCAGTGCGAAAATTGTGACTTTAAACTGAACGGCGCACCCTGGTGGCAACGCGGTTCACCATGAAAGACGAAGTGGCTTTTGAGGGGCTTGGAAATTTTAAAAAGTCTTGGAATTTGGCCCAAACCTCCAATGTGATGAGGGCTTTGTTGTTATGTGATCATTTTCCTTGAATAGTGCAAAATGGCTCCACAGCGCCCCCTACAAAATTTTAAAACATCAGCCCCTGCTCTGTGTTTTATTTATAAGTCTGAAACCTGGTAAGCTTATGGAGGATATCAAGATGTACAAAAAGTCTCTTGGAGCAATATCCCAAATCCAACAGGAAGTCAGCCATTTTAAAATTAAGGTGTAATTTTAGCCACTTTTTCGCCTCTTTTCAGGCCTCATACTTTGACGAACTCCTCCAAGGGATTTGATCAGATTAACCCGATCTCCTGTGTGTGGAATCTAAAGACCTTTGTGATGTTAAATTGCGAAGCTTTTACGTTCAGGGAAGCGGGGTGGCCATGGCGGCACGTGGAGTTTCAATCCTCGCCAAAAGCAGTAATCTGCTGTCACTCAAAAACACAATGTCCAATCTCTCCCAAAGTTCGCAGGCGTGATGAGACTCAAGGTCGGAAATGTTTGTTATCCCATTTGTCAGTAATGGTTAGAGCGCCACCTAGTGGGACGACTATAATAATGATTGAATGAGATGAATCGTTAGCTGGTGGTTCTAGGCATGAATTCCATCAATGTGACATCAGATCGGATGTGCTGGTTGTAGGTGTTGGGCGTGGCTCGACGTGCCAGGGTGCGAGGGCCCTCATAACGCTGCTTGCAGCTTTAATTAGGGCCCGAGCACTGAGAGTGCGAAGGCCCTATTGTATCTGCTCCGTTTCTTATTATTATTATTATTATTATTATTATTATTATTCAGGCAAAAGAAGGGCCTTTTTGAGGGCTTTAACATGCTCGAAAACTCTTGGAATTTTGCACACATGCCAGGTCTGGTGAAAAATTTTGTATTTTAATGGTTTTACATATGAGCACTGGGAAATGGCTCTGTAGCGCCACCTATGCCTTGTTAAATGCAGCCCTACGAACACATCGTTTTAGCTACATGTATGAAATTTGGCACACATGTGTATCATGCCAAGACGAACAAAAAGTCAGTGGGACCATTGACGCAAACCCAACAGGAAGTCCGCCATTTGGAAGTGAAGGTGACATTTTGGCTCTAATTTTGCCATTTCCATGCCTCGAACTTTTGCGAACTCCTCATTGGAATTTCATTGTACAAGCTTCATATTTGGTCAGTGTCAACTACACACCTGGGCCATGTTAAATTGCGGAGCTTTTGAGTTTTGGGATACGGTGAGGCCGTGGCGCCACGGCGAATTTCGATGACTCGCCATGAAAATCTTATTGCCTCTCGTTCTGTCATACATTGTCCGACCTTGACCAAAGTGGACACATATGATAAGGCTCCACCCTGAACATATTTCAACTGCCATATTTGACATCAGGTACAGCGCCACCTAGTGGGAACAGGAAATATCATGTTTTACACTTTGGGGTACAGTATTGTTATGGTTGACATCTGCAGCCTCAAATTTCTCCAGGAAAGCCTTAAGCAGTTGATCTTGGGTTACAGTGAAAACTGTGAGTTTTCGCGAAAGGGTGTGACCCCAGCAGCATGGCGATTATTGATGTCTCGCCATTAAGAAACAAATTAGTATAACTCAATGAAATCTAGTCTGATCAGTACCAGACTTTACAGGGATGATGTCAGACCCGCCCTGAACAGAATGATGTGCCCATTGTAAGGAATAGGTAGAGCGCCACCTAGTGGCACCAGGAAATGCCATGGCTTTCATTTTCTTCTACTGATTTTCACAGGTTCATCGTGGCCACCTCAAAAGTGGTGAATATCACCATCAGTCCCTCGTGATGCTTCAGTGAGAAAATTGTGACTTTAAACTGAACGGCGCACCCTGGTGGCAACGCGGTTCACCATGAAAGACGAAGTGGCTTTTGAGGGGCTTGGAAATTTTAAAAAGTCTTGGAATTTGGCCCAAACCTCCAATGTGATGAGGGCTTTGTTGTTATGTGATCATTTTCCTTGAATAGTGCAAAATGGCTCCACAGCGCCCCCTACAAAATTTCAAAACATCAGCCCCTGCTCTGTGTTTTATTTATAAGTCTGAAACCTGGTAAGCTTATGGAGGATATCAAGATGTACAAAAAAGTCTCTTAGAGCAATATCCCAAATCCAACAGGAAGTCAGCCATTTTAAAATTAAAGTGTAATTTTAGCCACTTTTTCGCCTCTTTTCAGGCCTCATACTTTGACGAACTCCTCCAAGGGATTTCATCAGATTAACCCGATCTCCTGTGTGTGGAATCTAAAGACCTTTGTGATGTTAAATTGCGAAGCTTTTTACGTTCAGGGAAACGAGGTGGCCATGGCGGCACGTGGAGTTTCAATCACTCGCCAAAAAGCAGTAACCTGCTGTCGCTCAAAAACACAATGTCCAATCTCTCCCAAAGGTCGCAGGCGTGATTAGACTCAAGGTCGGAAATGTTTGTTATCCCATTTGTCAGTAATGGTTAGAGCGCCACCTAGTGGGACGACTATAATAATGATTGAATGAGATGAATCGTTAGCTGGTGGTTCTAGGCATGATTTCCATCAATGTGACATCAGATCGGACGTGCTGGTTTGTAGGTGTTGGGCATGGCCCGACGTGCCGGGGTGCGAGGGCCCTCATAACGCTGCTTGCAGCTTTAATTATTATTATTGTTGTTATTATTATTATTTTTCATTGAAATGAATTGCCTTTTTGAGGGCTTTAAGATGCTCGAAAACTCATGAAATTTTGCACACATGCCAGGTCTGGTGAAAAATTTTGTATTTTAATGGTTTTACATATGAGCATTGGGAAATGGCTCTGTAGCGCCACCTATACCTTGTTAAATGCAGCCCTACGAACACATCATTTGAGCTACATGTATGAAATCTGGCACACATGTGTATCATGCTAAGACGAACAAAAAAGTTAATGGGACCATTGACGCCAACCCAACAGGAAGTCCGCCATTTTGGATTGAATGTCATATTTTGGCTCTAATTTTGCCATTTCCATGCCTCGAACTTTTTCGATCTCCTCCTTGGGATTTGGTCGTATAAGCTTCATCTTTGGTCAGTTTCAACTACACACCTGGGCCATGTTAAATTGCGGAGCTTTTGAGTTTTCGCGATACTGTGAGGCCGTGGCGCCACGGCGAATTTCGATGACTCGCCATGAAAATCTTATTGCCTCTCAATCTGTCATACATCGTCCGACCTAGACCAAAGAGCACACATATGATAAGGCTCCAACCCTGAACATATTTCAACTGCCATATTTGACACCAGGGACAGCGCCACCTAGTGGGAACAGGAAATGTCATGTTTTACACTTTGGAGTACAGTATAGTGATGGGTGACATTTGCACCCTCAAATTTCTCCAGGAAAGCCTTAAGGAGTTGGTCTGGGGTTACAGTGAAAACTGTGAGTTTTCGCGGAAGGGTGTGACCCCAGCAGCATGGCGAACATTGAGGTCTCGCCATTAAGAAACAAATTAGTGTAACTCAATGAAATCCAATCTGATCAGTACCAGATTTTACAGGCATGATGTCAGACCCGCCCTGAACAAATTGATGTTCCCATTGTCAAGAATACGTAGAGCGCCACCTAGTGGCAACAGGAAATGTCATGTCTTTTATTTTGTTGTACTGATTTTCACAGGTTCATCGTGGCCACTTCAAAAGCGGTGAGTATCACCATCAGTCCCTCGTGATGCTTCAGTGAGAAAATTGTGAGTTAAAACTTAACGGCGCACCCTGGTGGCAACGCAGTTCACCATGACAATTGAAGTGGATTTTGAGGGGCTTGGAAAGTTTAAAAAGTCTTCAAATTTGGCGCACCCCTCCAATGTGATGAGCGCTATCGTGTTATGTGATGATTTCCATCGAAGATCGCAAAATGGCTCCACAGCGCCCCCTACAAAATTTCAAAACAACAGCCCCTGCTCTGTGTTTTATCTATAAGTCTGAAACCTGGTGAGCTTATAGGAGATATCAAGATGTACAAAAAAGTCTCCTGGAGCAATATCCCAAATCCAACAGGAAGTCAGCCATTTCAAAATTAGTGTAATTTTGGCGACATTTTTCCCCTCTTTTCAGGCCTCATACTTTGACGAACTCCTCCAAGGGATTTCATCATATTGAACGAATCTCCAGTGCGTGGAATCCAAAGACCTTTGTGATGTTAAATTGCGAAGCTTTTTATGTTCAGGGAAACGGGGTGGTCATGGCGGCACGTGGAGTTTCAATCACTCGCAAATAACTTTAATCTGCTGTCACTCAAAAACACAATGTCCAATCTCTCCCAAACGTAGCAGTCGTGATGAGACTCAAGCCCGGAAATGTTTGTTATGCCATTTGTCAGTAATAGTTAGAGCGCCACCTAGTGGGACGACTATAATCATGATTGAATAAGATGAAATGTTAGCTGGGGGTTAAATGCAAGAATTCCATCAATGTGACATCAGTTCGGACGTGCTGGTTTTAGGTGTTGGGCGTGGCTCGACGCGAAATATAAAAATAATAATATATAAAAATAAATAATGAAGGTGGGCATAGTATTTATCCAAAAATGAAACACCTGTCTTGTGAGCTTGAACTCACAAGACAGCTAGTTTTGGATTCTACCACCTGGAAATTTCTGAGAGTGTGCACAACCAACTTGTAGGAAAATGTGAATTTATTCTTAACAAGTTGCGTACTAATGGATAAAGGACTGCTTTTTGATACCTGTAAGACCTGCAAATATTCTACAACTGCTGATAACAGATATCAGTGTGTGATTGGCGTTACAGGGCATGGTGATGGTCAGTCCCAAGATGAACCCAACCATCTGCTGTCAGTTTGAAGCTGCCATTGTCCTGCTCTTCCATGCCAAGACTTTCCGTCGGGGGTCACAGGTCACCATACACGTTGGTAATGTCAGGCAGACTGCCACTGTGGAGTGCCTTCATGGAAAGGTTGGTGAAATTACATAATACATGATTATTTTTCAAGCTTCTATGTAACCACATCATGTAACCTTAGATTTCTGCTGCAGGATGAGCTGCGTACTGGCGAGAGAGCTGTTGTTCGTTTCCACTTTATCAAACACCCTGAGTACTTGCGCCTGGGTGCTAAGCTTCTCTTCAGGGAGGGTGTCACCAAAGGCATCGGCCATGTCACCTGCCTGCTGCCCCCTTCCCAGAATCACAACCAGAACCAGAACCACGACCAGAACCTGCAGGATTATTAGGAATGGTAAATGGTAAATGGACTGATTCTTATATAGTGCTTTTCTACTCTCCCGGAGTACTCAAAGCGCTCTATACAACAGGAATTGCTCCTTCATCAAACAGACCGATATTGAGGCGGTGAGAATGATGACTGCTTGGGGAACATAGGTCTCTGATCAAATTTAGCCATGCACATCATGTTGGAGTCCCACCTGTCTTGGATCTATGTTTCTGTCCTCATCCGTTCCTGCGGCGATGTCAGAAAGGCTGTTTTCCAACAAACATTCATATCTTGAGCTAAAGCTGGATGACCATAGTGGACTTAAGCCTGAAGATTCATTTGAAGTTTTGCCACAGATTGATTAAAAGGTTCCTTTTTATCATTGCAGCTGTCATTGGAAGATAGCAGGATTATTTTAAAAGCAAGAATAGTGCTTACTCATCTTTGATGTGGAGTAAAGGTGTAATTCTGTTTCTCTTGATGCGCAGGACGGATTGACCTCGCTCTTCGTACTGTCTCAGAGACATTGCACGCTTAGACTCATCAGGAAATTTGGTGAGGGAAGATTATATTTAGCACATACCTTATTTTCATTAGTCTTAGGTGGCTTCCTTTCTAGGGATTCTGCTTATGACATCAAACATTTTAGACCCTTGCCGTGGTTTTTTCATGGTTTAGCTATTGACTGGGGTATTTTTCACAAAGCATTGGAGGAGTCACGTGACATTATCTGACAACATCGGTGGGCAAACTAGTAATTTGTGATTTCAAATTATTACCAGAAGTGTGTAACTTTATTAGCAGCATCCTCCTGAAATGTGCCAACAACATTGAGAGTAACATCTTCCTCTCTGCCCCTTAATGCTCGCTGGTCACTATGGTAATGTGTAAATATTTCTTTCAAAATAAGACACACAACTACAACAAGGGAAAAGACCCAGTTAACCGAGTAAATGATAGAAAACCCTGAAAACCATAAATTTCACACCCGAGCCTCAACTCTAGCGGCCCGGTACCAAACGACTCAGAACCGCTGTTTTCCAACAAACATTCATATCTTGATTTAAAGCTGGATGGCCATAGTGGACTTACGTAGTTAATTAATTTGATGTTTTGCCACAGATTGGGGGTTGGGGACCGCTGGACTAATTAGTGCAATGATTGATCTATATGTATTGAATGATTGACTAAGATGTTTGGGTGATTCAAAAAAAATTTTGGTCTCTTAATTTAAGATCACATTTTACTAGTTTGTGTTCACAACTGCAAAAACATATTTGTCACCTACTCGGTGCCACATACACCACAGTGGTTTTTAGATTTCATTTTGGGGGGGTGGGTTGTAAAATACTAATAATTAGACATATTTCTGCAGGACGACCAGGTGATTGGCATTACAGTTATTTTTTGAGGATGATTTCTGAATGTTGGATGAAATATATATTTCGTCCGGAGTTAAGCTGTTAGCTAAATGCATCACTGTGTTCCAAGAGTGTGACAGGTTCCTTTTCCCTCCAAAAGATGATTTGTTTTTGTAGAAGAAACTTTGATTTTCTACTGTTTGCAGCTTGTTGGCATTAAATTCTTAACCATCAAATCCTGTACATTCAGTATCTGCATTTACGAATGACAGAAATATTTGCTATTAGGTTTCCAGTTTGTTGCAACTCTCCATTCATATTTGTTGGCTGTATTAGAAGTTTGTAGATTTTATGTGCCAGGCAGCTTTTGCAGCTAAACCTAACCTAACCTGCATGCCCTTTGAGTAATTAAAAACAAAAACAAATGCACATTTCAAGTATAACACACATGTGGTGGAGTGTTTATGCAGGTAAACTTCATTTTTCTGGGGTTCTGTGCAGTTGTAAAGCTAAATATTGAATGTACTTTCCTTGATCCTGTGTAGCATTTCAGTCTGTTTACTGTTTAATAGAGTGATGGTTGATTTCTCACTTTGTATTTTGATTCTGCATGTTGGAGACTACCAGTTCTGCAGTACAGTGTAACATGGAGGTGGTGCTGAAAGGTGTGAGATGCTAAAGCTAAACATTTAAATGTTAAGGGGTGAATTTATTAGTTTTTCCTGACTGTCCCTTTTAGTGAGAAATAAAAAAGTAACAGTAAGAAATGCAAATTCTGCTTTCATCAATTTGCAACTTTAACACAGAGGAAGTTTGTTTTAGACATCTTATTATGAAAAATGGTTTTGTTCTCCATCTTCTCAGCTTTTCTGAGTTTAGTACCGGTACTGGAAGCATGAGGAAATGGCTGTCACTCTCAAGTGTTTTTAAAAAATCTTCCATAACATTTCCATATCATGGTAGCCTTTTGCATTTGTTTCTCCCATCAGGACTTAGTTAAAATCCATATACAGCACAGATGTTTCTGTAGACTGTCCTAGCAACTTTGTTGTGCCTCTAACTGCATGCAGTCCCAGCTTGCATCTTACATCCTGTTACTACAGTGTTCAGCATAAATGAGTACACCCCACTACATTTGTCAGAAAACCTTTAGTTTCCTTTCAGAATCAACATTTTCTATGAGATACTCTACTACAAAATACTCCCATAACTGTGGGCCATTGATTGCAAACAAGATTTGGTAATTTGCACACACAAAAAAGTGATTTTTGTAACAAATTCATTCAAGCCCATGTCGCAAAAATGAGTACACCCCAATTTTATTCTTAGGAGAAAAGCCACACTTAAGACTACAAAATTCGAATTAACAGGCATTCAACCACAGGTGAGTCTAATGATTCATTTAAGAGGTGTCCAGCAGACAGGGGACAGTAGTAATATACCTATACTTTTTTGCCCCCCGCATCCCCTCACCCCTCCCTATCCCCAGCGCTGTTCATGTGAGGGCATGTGCTGGAGGACGGACTTTGCACGCGTGCTTGTGAGTTCAGGGGTCATATGTGTTTAATAGCGTTTTATTTAATGAAACCATTATGTGTTTTAATTGAGCTGTTTTAAAGGATTGTATAGGTCTCAGAGTTCTGTTATTTAGACATAGATGATTTAATTTAACTACTTTAGGGGTATTTTGCTTTTCTTTAGTGCTCTGAAACACACAGAGGCTAATAGTTTTAAACAGAAAGTTTTTCCACCTTCTAAAAAACACATATTCACACATAGCCACACTATCACTGTAACAACCCCCAATGTTCCTTTAATGCAGGTAGTCCTATAATTATCTACTAGTCACAAACACACATAGATGATTTAACTGTTTTAGGAGCATTTTACTTTTCTTTAGCGCTCTGAAAGACACAGAGGCTAATAGTTTTTAAACAGAATACCACAAACAGCAGGTATTCCTTTAGAAATAAACAGGGATACTTCTAAAACTACATATTCTTAACTCTGCAACAGTTAGAGGGGGGCTTACAGTTAGACCCCTACAGTCAGCATAAGAGGTCATCCTTATCAAGAGCATCTCAACTGTACTTCCATAGTTTTCATTACAAACAGGGTCCTCTATCTTATCATGTCAGAGGGCAACTGAAACCAGGTCCAACAGAGCCACCAAAGGTTTTTCACCTTTTATCTTTCCATTACACTTTCTACTGACCAACCGATCCTCCAAACAGGTTTCACCTTTTGCTTACACCCCACACCTTTATCTCTGCATCTCAGAGGACAACTGAAACCAAGGCCAACCCCCTGGGGTGGTAATGACACCTCCTAGTGGGCTGGTCCAATACATATAAAACGGACTCTTTCACCATTTGGAACATCAACAGTGCAACCTAAAGAACACCTCTAACTAAGGAGTGCAGGATGACATCTGTATCAACCATGACGAGCAGCCAGGACATCGCCCAAGCCACAGCCACTCTAGGTACGTCTACAGGCGTATGCCGGGGCCCTCATCGCAAAAAGCAACGCTGTGAAAACGTCGTAGATGGGACTGAATTTAAGTTAGAATATCGAGGCAGTAATGGGTATGTGTATACCATTAAATATACCAATGGAGCAGTTAGACTTTGTGTAGATTGTGGTGAAGGAGTCTTTTGGGGGGAGTCACAACGCATGTCTACTAGAAACTGGAAACTCTTTCGCACTGTTGTTTGTGCGGACTTGGACAATGTGGGCTTCCCAGAGATGGTGTATGTTTCCCAGTGGAACAGTCCAACAGGCCCAGAGCTTTACAGGGTCGAGGCTGATCGTTTTAACCGTAGCCCCGATGACTTTATTTTTCTCAGTGTATGTGATGACAGGGAAAGTTTTATAGCTGCCAGAGGGGTTGAAAACTGGAGGTTAAATCCTTACCCTCTGAGCATAGAAGAGCGCACTACATGGTTTAAGGATATGTTTTTTGTACAGTGGTGCGACTGGAGAGCTATGCTGCGTATGTTTAGCCAGGTTGACGACACCATCAAGAGAGAGAGTCTCAACACTGCGTACGAGGGTATTAGAAAACGCCTTGTTTTTGATGATTTTGCGACTTGCCCGAAGACTGGCTTGCCTTCTACCCTGTGCAAACCTAAAATCATAAGGCCGTCCGACAACTAAATAAACCAAATGGTAGGTTAAGAGTGTGTGTGTGTGTGTGTGTGTGTGTGTGTCTATGTATCTATGCAACAAAATATAACTTTTTTTTTTTTTTTATTGTTCTCATTTTTTCAGAGGGAGACATGCAACTGTGGGACCTCACAGACACACCAGACTCCCCGCCCCCATCGCTGTTAATCCAGACCCCACCACCTCCTCCCCCCCACTCCACAGCTGCTGCAGGATCCTACAGGATCGGGGCTGTGTGAGGAAACCATAATCGACATCAAGCTTGCAACCCACCACCTGGTGATGTTGGCGCTAATTGACTTTCTACAGGATACATGCTACGGATGTCAAACAGCTCAACCCAGTCAGGTGCAACACAGTTGCTTGCACAAATTGTCCGAGTATTTCTTTGACACCTACTATGACGATGTGATGATAAGGCTCAAGACAGACTGATTCATCCCTGCCATTCGCCTGTTTGTACGCTCGTACACAGTCGATGGGACTGGAACACAATTCAGCAGGATTGCTGAACACACCATGACTGAACTGAGATCATTACAACATATAGTATGCGCAATTAACGACAATATTGCACAGCTGCTAGAAGCAAGTTGTTATGCCCGTCGTGTTAAACCAGCCATGCTTCGCATGATTGGTAAAACTGGGTTGGGAGACACCTGGTTTAATGTATGCTGTTCAGTATTCATTGTCTGTGTGAATGAAATAAAAAGACATGTTAACACCAACATCTTTGTCATTTTTGTCTTGTGTGCATCATGGAAAACACCTTGTATAAAATTTATCATGATCCGGCCCACCCTGCTGGTTTGGCCAGTTTAAATAAGCTCCGTATAGCTACCGCCGAGGCAACAGGTGTAAAACCCTCATTATCTCAGGTCAAACATTATTTAGAACGAGATGACACTTACACACTCCATAAACCAGTTAGGATCCACTTTCCCAGAAATAGGGTATTGGTTAATGGAATCGACAAACAGTTTCAAGCCGATCTGGTTGATATGTCTGAATACATGACAGATAATGATAATGTTAGATACCTACTAACATGTATAGGTGTATTCTCAAAATATGCATGGGTTAGATGTCTCACAACCAGTGTTGGGCAAGTTACTTTGAAAAAGTAATTCAATTATAGTTACTAGTTACTACTTCAAAAAAGTAACTGAGTTAGTAACTGAGTTACAGTATTCTAAAAGTAATTAATTAGTTGAAAAGTAACTATTGTGTTACTTTAAAAAAAAAACGTTTAACCCTCTGGAGTCCAGGGTATAATTGGCCATTTTTTACTACTTTTGATTTTCCCTCCACATTTTACCTTTAAAAACTATTTACTTTGCCTTGTTTGGTATCATTCTTTTTAGCACAACCTGAATTTACAGTTATGTTTTCATTTTGACATACTGTATTAACACAATTGATCTAAAATCAGACAAACAACATAAAATCAGAGTAGAAAAAGTTATATTTTTACTGTAACAACCACAAATATGTTTAATGAATCATATTTCATAACTTCAAATGCAAATATTAATTGTCAATTTTAAAATCCTATGCACAAGTTTTGCAAACAACAAAGTTTTCTACCTTTTACCCTTTTTTTTAAATAACCATTTCAAACTATTTACAGAACAATCAGCTGTTCTGCATTCAATAAGATGCCACACAAATTATTTGTGCCACTCCAAAAAAATAATTTCTGTCCACTATAAAGGAGAATATCACAGCCTGATACCTGCAAGTCTGACAGCAGCAGGTGTATCACTCCTGTTTCTACCTGGAGACAGCAGTCTCCTCATTGTTCTGACACACAACACAAAACTATCCACAACACTGCACACTAACTACACAAGACAACACATTAACTACACACCCCAAACACGCTAAACGTCACAAATCTCACATCTCAAAACTCGCTCTCTCTTTTTCTGCTCTCTCTCTCTCTCTCTGTCACTCCTGAAACTTCCCCTGTTTTTTGTTCTTTTGCTCATAAGCAGAGTGCTTGCTAGCGCTAACGTGGCGAAACTATTGAGGAAAAAACGCCGCGTATATATTGTTTATCATGACTCTGGTTTTACGTGGTCTATCAACACAATTTATAAACTGGTATATATCACCGTGTTGCTTCGTCTTTAAGTGGTCATGTGATTGGCTTACCACGACTACTTTATTCTTCCTCGTCAAAGGAGTTTGCAAAGAAAAGCGTCTGGACTTCTTTGAGTTGCTTGAAGACGTTTCACCTCTCATCCGAGAAGCTTCTTCAGTTCTAAGGTCAAATGGCGAGTCCCAGATTTAAACCCAGTGGGAGTATCCCCCAAGGAGGACAAAGGACCCCTGGTGATCCTCTAATCACATGCGCCAAGGTGTGAAAGTGGGTGTGGGACCTAATCAGCCAGGGTTTGGGTGAGCTCATTGTGAAACCTGGCCCCACCCTATCATGTGATTTCCTGAGGTCAGATGGCCCAGGATGTGAGTGGGCGTTAAGGCGTCTGGGGAGGGAACTCAAAACTGGATTATAGATGGCAGACAGTTGGTGTCGTAAACCACCGCCTCTGTTCAAAGATGGTCGCTCACAGTGGACATAGATGGCCTCTTTCACTCCTCTTTCAAACCATCTGTCCTCTCTGTCCAATATGTGAACATTGGCATCCTCGAAAAGAGTGACCTTTATCCTTAAGATGCAGGTGGACTGCTGAGTCTTGTCCTGTGGAGGTGGCTCTTCTATGTTGTGCCATGCGCTTGTGAAGTGGCTGTTTGGTCTCTCAATGTAGAGGTCCGGGCATTCCTCACTGCACTGACAGCAGCACCACCACGTTGTTCAGTCTGTGTTTTGGAGTTTTGTCTTTCGGGTGAACCAGTTTGTGTCTGAGTGTGTTGCTGGGTCTGAAGTACACTGGGATGTCATGCTTGGAGAAAACTCTCCTGAGTTTCTCTGATACACCGGCTACATAGGGGGATGACAACGTTGTTGCGTCTGTCTTTCTTATCCTCCCTCGCTGGTGTCTGATCTTCTTTTCTGTGCCTTTTTGCTGACTTTATGAACGCCCAGTTAGGATAACCACATGTTTTCAGTGCTTCCTTTACATGTGTGTGTTCCTTCTTTTTCCCTTCAGGCTTAGAGGAACAAGTTCTGCCCGGTGGTGTAGGGTCCTAATTACTCCAAGTTTGTGTTCCAGAGGGTGATGGGAGTCAAAGAGGAGATACTGGTCCGTGTGTGTGGGCTTCTGGTAAACTTCAATGTTGAGGTTGCCATTCTCTTCAATGTGCACAGCGCAGTCCAGGAAAGGCAAACAGTTGTCCTTAGTGTCTTCCCTGGTGAACTTGATGTTTTTATCCACTGCGTTAATAATGCGCAGTGAAGGATTCCACTTCTTGTGTCTTGATTTTGACCCAGGTGTCGTCCACATATCTGTACCAGTGGCTGGGTACTCTCCCTTTAAAAGAGCCAAGAGCCTTTCTTTCCACTTCCTCCATGTAAAGGTTGGCTACAATAGGTGACACCCTGTGTCACCTATTGTAGACACAAGAAGTGGAAGTGGAATCAAGAAGTGGAATCCTTCACTGCGCACATTAACGCAGTGGATAAAAACATCAAGTTCACCAGGGAAGACACTAAGGACAACTGTTTGCCTTTCCTGGACTGCGCTGCACATTGAAGAGAATGGCAACCTCAACATTGAAGTTTACCAGAAGCCCACACACACGGACCAGTATCTCCTCTTTGACTCCCATCACCCTCTGGAACACAAACTTGGAGTAATTAGGACCCTACACCACCGGGCAGAACTTGTTCCTCTAAGCCTGAAGGGAAAAGAAGGAACACACACATGTAAAGGAAGCACTGAAAACATGTGGTTATCCTAACTGGGCGTTCATAAAGTCAGCAAAAGGCACAGAAAAGAAGATCAGACACCAGCGAGGGAGGATAAGAAAGACAGACGCAACAACGTTGTCATCCCCTATGTAGCCGGTGTATCAGAGAAACTCAGGAGAGTTTTCTCCAAGCATGACATCCCAGTGTACTTCAGACCCAGCAACACACTCAGACACAAACTGGTTCACCCGAAAGACAAAACTCCAAAACACAGACTGAACAACGTGGTGTATGCTGTACAGTGCAGTGAGGAATGCCCGGACCTCTACATTGGAGAGACCAAACAGCCACTTCACAAGCGCATGGCACAACATAGAAGAGCCACCTCCACAGGACAAGACTCAGCAGTCCACCTGCATCTTAAGGATAAAGGTCACTCTTTTCGAGGATGCCAATGTTCACATATTGGACAGAGAGGACAGATGGTTTGAAAGAGGAGTGAAAGAGGCCATCTATGTCCACTGTGAGCGACCATCTTTGAACAGAGGCGGTGGTTTACGACACCAACTGTCTGCCATCTATAATCCAGTTTTGAGTTCCCTCCCCAGACGCCTTAACGCCCACTCACATCCTGGGCCATCTGACCTCAGGAAATCACATGATAGGGTGGGGCCAGGTTTCACAATGAGCTCACCCGAAACCCTGGCTGATTAGGTCCCACACCCACTTTCACACCTTGGCGCATGTGATTAGAGGATCACCAGGGGTCCTTTGTCCCTCCTTGGGGATACTCCCACTGGGTTTAAATCTGGGACTCGGCCATTTGACCTTAGAACTGAAGAAGCTTCTCGGATGAGAGGTGAAACGTCTTCAAGCAACTCAAAGAGGTCCAGACGCTTTTCTTTGCAAACTCCTTTGACTATGATGACCTGGATGACTGAGAACCTTCACAGATTTATTCTTCCTCAGTCAAACAGCAGCACTCATGCGACTGTTTTGCCCCCTTAGCTCCAGGTGTTGTGCTAGACAGTGATCGTGATTGCCCTCCGCGGGAGCGCGCAGCTGCTTAAAGCTGTAGCGTCCAGATTACTTACGTAGTCAGCTACTTCCGTGCAGCTGATATAAGATACGGTAAGCTGAACACAGCTTCAACCGTCTGTTTGTTGAAAAATAGTAACGGACCGCGTTTCCTTGTTAGTAACTGTAACGGCGTTGTAACGATAGGAATAGTAATTAGTTAGATTACTCGTTACTGAAAAAAGTAACGCCGTTAGTAACGCCGTTATTCCCATCACTGCTCACAACCAAGACAGGCCCAGCCGTAGCAGCCGCATTTGAGGATATACTTGCTGAGGGAAGGATCCCTGTGAAACTACAAACAGATGAAGGCAAAGAGTTTTATAATACAACCTTTAAACAGCTAATGAAGCGATATAACATCAAACATTTCTCAACAGCTAGTGAGGTTAAATCTAGTATTGTTGAAAGATTCAACCGCAGCTTCAAGGGTAGAATGTGGAAGTACTTAACATCCGTCAACTCAAGGAGATATGTACATGCCATCCCCGAGCTCACTCAGGCATGTAATAATGCTTATCACAGGTCTATCCAAATGGCTCCGGCTGAGGTAAATAAGGATAATGAGAAGCTGGTCTTTAACACCCTGTACAAAACCAAACCTCAGAGGAACGTGCATTTTAAATTTAATGTTGGCGACACCGTACGAATATCAAAACTGAGAGGAGTGAATAAACAGGTGGAGTGGTCTTTATCAAAAGTGGAAGTTGCATCTGTGGCTAAACCACTGTACCCAAAAACTTTAAAAATCTACTGTGTGTGAGGCTGTGTAAGTAAAGCTTGCCCTTCACACCCGCGTGTAACAAACCATTTGTTGGGGGTTGTGGATTTGACACCTCAGCATTGTGAAAGTGGGGAAACATGTTTGTGGCTGAGCATAAGATTTCTGCTTACAACTTAGAATCTCAGTTCTAAATGAAATTCAAATCTTTTTTGTTTTTTTAAGTGTGGCTAATGTATTATTTGACTTCTAAGGCATACACACACACACACACACACACACACACACACACACACACACACACACACACACACACACAAGAACAACAACAACACAGAGAAGAAGAAGAGGGGGTAGTTTTACTATGCATCATAAAAACGCAATCATGCATCTTCCAACTGTATCTTTCTGTTCTGGCTTTAGAATCATTGGTTGTTTACTGATCCGTACTTTGGGAGTCAGACTGTTGTGATACTGGGGAGAAAAGGGTAAGGTTTGATAGACTAAACCATTACACACAAAACTTCAAAAATCTAAAGAGTGTGTGAGACTGCTAGCTGTGTGGTTCAGCAATAAACTTATCTACAAATGTGTTAGTAAAGAGTGATGTGTACTTCTGTCACATTAAGCAACGGTTTAACAAATTTCACTGCAAATTATAAAAGGAATCTGAATTTTAATAGAACATAGTAGTGATGGATTAAGTGCAGGAAACACTAGTATAAGGTGTCTATGGAACAAATCTCCTTCAGCGTTCAAAATGACCAAAGTGAGGACTACAAGCGTTTCTCTCAGTTGGTTGTGTTTAGGGAAAAAGCAGCTAAATACACTGAGACTGCTCCACATTGTTAGCAAGTTAACTCTGGATATCTGTGGGTTTGTCAAACTTGGAGTGAACAAAAGCAGAAAAACAGTAAAAGATGCAGACGGTGAAAGTCTGGTTTATTTCATGAACACAATGAAACATTTTACAGTCCACAGAGCAAAGTAGCATACATGATAAATAGATACACATAACACGACCTGTGAGAAGTAAAACTCATCGTCTTACCACATGTTATATTCTGTAAACTTAAAATAAACCACAGAAATTAGAGTTTAGTGTTTTAAAGTCATCTATTAAAAACATGAGTCAACATTACTGAAGTGACACTTTAACGATGCTTCATATCAGAGTGTTTATGATGATAAAACATGTTCTCTCATTAGTAGATGTCTGCGCTGTCACTTGTCATGAAAATGTCCAGAGCCAGGGTTCAGCTTCCTCTTCAATTACCATTGATCATTAATAGGGCCCGCAAAAGATTTGTTACATTATGCCCATAAACAACATGCTTTTTTAGAAATCATTGTGACACAAAATATTTAGATTCTTGTTTCACAATGTGCATGAACTCAAAATCTTTAGAGTTTCATATTTATAAAGTATCGCAAATAATACATTTATACCATTGTATGAGCTACACTTCTTGTAAAAAATGATTGGAAATGCGTTTGAAAAAGCTCCTGCTGTGACCTTCCTTCTGTGAGGGCACGCACACTCACACACACACACAGAGAGCGAGAGAGAGAGAGAGAGAGAGAGAGATCATTAATACAAAGGATTGGAGTCGGTTTTGGATTTTCACTTGTTGTTGGCTTTAATATGAACAGTCACATAAAATTCATTCCAATTTTTTGCCTTTGCTTCAATTAGGATGTTTCTATAAATCTACAACACCTTCCTTTTCAAAAAGTTTACTGACATAGTAAAGAAGTAGCTAGGGAACTCAGTAAGTATGAGCAACAATAGCTTAAGGACACTATGTCCAATAAAGAGGAATTCATCATCTGCAGTTCGTCAAAAAGTGCCATATTAAAAACAATTCAGCAGACCCTCAGAGTGCGGATACAAACTGTTTTCAGCTGTAGAGGTAGAGGTCCAGTTTATGCACTTATCAAACATACAGTTTAGAGGCTTGCATTAGAGTGCTTTGGTGCTTGGGCATCTTTTATTTAGCATGGTTGTACCATTGTGAATGTAGCTATATAAATAAATACGCTCAAGAGTCTATCGTATGTTTGTCATGCAACTAAAAATTCGAAAATATATTTTTAAATCAGTAACTTTGCAAATTTAGAGGATTTGTTTTCGGACAACATATGTGTCACATTTTAAACAGGGTTTGAATAATCAGCACTGACATACAGACATTTATGCACTGGGTATAACAGACATGCTTACCGTGTGAAAGGCCCACCGATGTCTTGGAGCAGAGAAACATGCTGTAATGTTGCTTTTCTCTGTTGTATAAGCAGCGCCCGTAGGTCAGAAACGCTGTGTGCGGGTAGCAAAGGCAGCTCCAACGCACATCCAGGCATCCGTGTGAAAGAAAGGTGTCGCTGCAGCTAGGCTGTCAGGATAGTCAGGCTTTTATTTATATTTGCATTCTGGTGCGTTAAAACTAGCAGCCTCTGTGTCCCGCTTGGATCATCATTCCGAAAATTCAGATATTTAAATAAAATGGTGAAATGGCTAGTGATGAGGAAAAGAATATGTGGGTTTTTTTTGTTTTTTTAGAAGTATCACAGTTTATTTCTAAAGGAATACCTGTTGTTTGTGGTATTCTGTTTAAAAACTATTAGCCTCTGTGTGTTTCAGAGCGCTAAAGAATATGAAATGCTCCTAATGCAGTTAAATCATCTATGTGTAATCAACAAGTCTTATTGTTACAGGGTGTTTGTGACTAGTACAGGGTGGGCCATTTATATGGATACACCGTAATAAAATGGGAATGGTTGGTGATATTAAAGTCCTGTTTGTGGCACATTAGTATATGTGAGGGGGCAAGCTCCTCAAGATGGGTGGTGACCATGGTGGCCATTTAGAAGTCGGCCATCTTGGATACAGCTTTTGTTTTTTCAATAGGAAGAGGGCCTTGTGACACATCAAACTTATTGGTAATGTCACAAGAAAAACAATGGTGTGCTTGGTTTCAACGTAACTTTATTCTTTCATGAGTTATTTACAAGTTTCTCTTTGTTCACAGCCATTGACATGTCGAAGAGGTTAACACGTGAGGAGCGGATCGAAATTGTGTTGATTTCTGGTGAACGCAGTAACCGGGTCATTGCAGCAGATTTCAATGCAAGACACCCTACGAGACCACCCATCTCCCATGCTACAGTTAGCAAACTGCTTGCTAAGTTTCGTGAAACTGGTTCAGTGTTGGATTTGCCAAAATGTGGACACAAGAAAACTGTCACTAATGAAGAAACATCAGTGGCTGTCCTAGCTTCATTCAGCAAGAGCCCACAGCGTAGCACTTGCCGCATGTCACTGGAGAGTGGCATTAGTCGAACATCCCTTCGGCGGATATTAGCTACTCACAAATGGCACCCTTACAAACTCCAGCTACTGCAGCATCTCAACGAGGATGACCCAGATCGGCGCACAGAATTTGCAGAATGGGCAAAACAAAAATTGGAACAGGACCCTCAGTTCACGCAGAAGATTTTGTTCAGTGATGAGGCAAACTTTTATGTGAATGGTGAAGTTAACAAACAAAACCACCGCTATTGGTCTGACACTAACCCACATTGGATGGATCCCTCCAAGACTGTTGGAACGACAAAAGTGATGGTTTGGTGTGGTATATGGGGTACAACGATAGTGGGTCCATTCTTCATCAATGGAAACCTCAAGGCCACTGGATATTTGAAATTGCTACATGATGATGTGTTTCCTTCTTTATGCACTGAAGCTGGCACGTTCCCTGAGTTTTTCCAGTAAGATGGTGCGCCACCACATTATGGGTGCCAGGTCCGAGCATTCCTAGATGAACAGTTTCCTGGAAAGTGGATTGGTCGTCGTGGGCCAGTTGAATGGCCCCCAAGGTCTCCCGATCTGACCCCCTTAGACTTTTATCTTTGGGTTCATCTGAAGGCAATTGTCTATGGTGTGAAGATACGAGATGTGCAGCACCTGAAACTACGGATACTGGATGCCTGTGCTGGCATTTCTCCTGCGGTGTTGCTATCAGTGTGTGAAGAGTGGGAGAAGAGGGTTGCATTGACAATCCAACACAATGGGCAGCACATTGAACACATTTTATAAGTGGTCAGAAACTTGTAAATAACTCATGAAAGAATAAAGTTACGTTGAAACCAAGCACACCATTGTTTTTCTTGTGACATTACCAATAAGTTTGATGTGTCACATGGCCCTCGTAGGGTCTATCTTACAATATAAAGCACCTTGAGGCGACTGTTCTTGTGATTTGGCGCTGTATAATTAGAGTAAAATTGAATTGAATTGGTCAGTATTGATTTTGGCTTTCTACATATGTGTTTCATATAACCTCATGTGGCGGGGCGTGGCTTGCGGTGCTGTGCAAGGAAGGCTGACGCACCTGCATGGCATCCGCAATCATTCCCCGCCGACTTAAATATTGTAATGGGTCATGTGTTTGTGGTTGTTGTGGTTGTTATGTTGAGCTGGCAGCGGGAGAGCTGCAGCTCTGTGTGTATTGTGGACAGCAACCGTCAAAGTATCAATAAAAAGTATCAAAATGCCACTGGGTCTGCCGTGTATGTTTACACCTCACTTATTGGGTTGGCTGGCTTAGGTATGGCTTTTATCATCTCTCACTCCTACTCCGAGATAGGCTTGGGTAGCCTGAGGATCATTACTGGATGCACATGCCCTGGCCAGGATTCAAACCCCCTTGTTCCAAAGACAGTAATGTTGCCACTACATTATTCATAATACCCATAGTGTCTGTCGGAGAGCAACAAGAAATTTGACTGTAATGTACTAGAATGGAAAACTGATACAATGCAAATTTAGTCAAACCCCTAGGAAAATCAAGAGTTTGTAGTGATCTCTCATTTACTTCAGCAATGAACATCCAGTTTCCAGCCTTTGTAACACTTCAAGCACTTTTTTCCTCTGAGTAGTTCTTTATCTCAACCATTACTGTTAAATAGAATTAACTGAACTCTTTCAGTAAAGGAGGCTTCTGTTTCTGAACTGAATTATTTTTTGTTACATTCTTTTTGGTCAAATTACACATTAAGCATATAATGTATGCTTGATTTCTTTATTTCTCTTGATTTCTGGATTTTTGCATATTTCTCCCCCTAAATGTTTTAGATAATTATTACACTAAAGATAACTCAAAAAATAAAGATGATTTAAATTATCAAGGGAAAAAACTGATCCAAACTTACCTTGCTCTATGTGAAAAGAAGTGGCATGCGGTGACTTTTACAAGCAGAAATCATACAAGATACACTGCATCAGCTTAAAACACCATTTGTGCTGCACTCTACATGGACATCCTCGTGTTTCTGCACTTTTTCCTGGCTGAAGAGCTGTATAATATTAAAACACAGACAGAAAAAAACCCCTAATGGACATAAAACTGTTATTAGAAATATCAAAATAAAAATAATTATTCTATAGAAAATTCCCCTCCGCGAATCGCTACTTTATCATGGTGGAGGGGTTTGTGTGTCCCAGGGATCCCAGGGGCTATGTTGTTGGGGGCTTTTAACCACTGGTAGGGTCTCCCATGACAAACTGGTCCTGGGTAAGGGACCAGACAAAGAGCGATTCAGAAGACCCCTATGAGCAGAACATCAAGGGAACAGTTCACCCTGCCCGAGATAGGGTTACCAGGGCCCCGCCCTGTCGCCAGGCCCTGGAAGGATGCCCAAGGGTGAACGTCTGGTGTCCGGGCTTTAGTCCATGGGGCCCAGGGCTCATCCTCCTGCAGGCCCCCCACCCACAGGATCGGGTAATGGCCTCCAGCTGACACTGGAACGGTGCACAGTCTTGTGTGAAGCGGTGGGAATGAGAATCAGCACCTCTATATCTGAGGCCATGGTCCTCAGCCAGAAAAGGGTGGAATGTCGACTCCAGGTCAGGGAGGTCAAGTGGAGGCGTTTAAATATCTTGGCGTCTTGTTCACGAATGACGGGATAAGGGAGTGGGAGATCAAAAGAGTTATATAGCTGCGGCTGCAGTTATACTTTTTAAATATTCTGTTTTCTGTGAGACTGAAATAAGCACAGCTTTTAGCGACAGTATCCGATTGCAGCCACAAGATTGCTGGATAGATGGATATATTGACCGAGAGGCAAGGAGGTTTATGACAGCGGTGTCTCAGATGAAAGGACAGAGATCAATTTGGTGCTTTTTAATTTTATTTATGTCTATTTTTAGATTTGACAAGCCAAGCACTGCTTCCTGCAGTGCTTGACAAGTAATTGTGGTTTTTGACAAGCAAAGGAATTGCTTGTCCCGACAGAATGCCATGTGTGAAAGGTGATCCCCCTTCCTTTCATTAAATTACATATTAAGTGTGATTAACCAAATTTTATGAATAGTTGAATTCATTTTTACTGGCCACACTCTGATTACTACCAGACCTTTGAATCAAATAGAACCTGTCTGACAAAGTGAAATAAGCTCAAATATCTCAAATAGTAAAACATCATGCCTTGATATAACAAAAAATCAGCTGAGAAAAAGTAATTGACTAGATTGGATTGGATTACAAAGCCATCTCTAAAGCACTGGGACTCCAGCAAAGGATTGTGAGAGCCACTATGCACAAATGGATTATGCACAAATGCGAACTGCCAAGAAAAGAATTGCATTTTTAAAAAAATCTATTACCTAGTCCTATTACATCTGTTGTAAAACTAATGCAGCATTTCATATAACACCATATCAACAGTCAAACATGGTGGTGGTAATATGGCTGTTTTGCTGCTTGAAGACATGGACGACTTGCTATAAGTAAGTAAGTAAAATTTTATTTATATAGCACATTTCTAGATAAAAGATCACAAAGTGCTTCACAAGGTATAAAACAAAAACAGACAAAAGTTAACAAAATGCAGATATAATTTGGAACCATGAAATCTGAAATGTTTAAGTGTGATAAATATGGAAAAAAGCCCCTGAGCAATCAAGTTGGGGCTAAATCCTTTTCACATTCAATGAAAAATCATGAAACTTTTCCTTTTTTGCATTTATTTTTTAAAATTCAACAACATCTGACATTTTTTTCTCTACTATAAGAACCCAGAGGTTTATTCCCTCGATGCTCTTCTTTCATGGAAACAGTCCTCTGAAAGAGATACAAGCCGTCTTTTAGGCCAGGCTTCTTTGCCGGGGCTTGATCCTTAGATATAGCTAGGAATGAAAGATAGAGAATTTCTCATTAAAACACCATTAAGATAACATTAAATACTGAAACGTCAGACTTAAGACTGTTGAGTAACAGGATTATCAAAGCAGTTTTTAAATCTGATTAAAACGTGATTTAAGGCCAACCTGAAGTAGCAACAGATTGGCAGACTAGACAGCTCAATTCCCGCACAGCAGGAAATCATACCGTCTTATCCTTTATTAAATTTTTCTGATATTCTGCGGGGATGCTTTTTTACTTTAACAAGAAAGTTTCAAATGCTGATGTAATGGGACCTTAAACCCAGAAATCTGAACATTTACTTATGAGTAGCTTCAGTCTAAAATGTTTATACAAGTTCTGCTAAATTTTGCATGGGCAGCTCACCCCCAGAAGGTTTCGGGGAATGTATCCCTCATGGTCACCGCATCGTGCCCACCACCACTCCGTTTCCACCTCATCCTCCCGTCTCAGCACTGTCATGCAGTCACCCTCACTGAAGCAAAGCTCGTCGTCACGCTGAGGCTCATAGTCCCACAGGGCATACACCACACCATGATTCATCACACCCATCTTCTCCTGGACACCTAAAAAGACAAAAATAGGTTAAAAGTTTAATGAGTCATTGTCCGATATTCTTTAAACTTTTATGTGAAAATGTAATAACCTGAGACATATTTAAACTACTGTAAGTCCATTTGCTGAAACTCTTACACAAGCCTCACAAGTCTAGAAAACTTTTACAACATTGATTTACTTCCTTGATAGAACTGGTCTGAACCAAACCTCCTTAAAATGCATGAACCTATGCAACAGTCATCAAAATCCAGGCAGATCATAACAAGATCCTTATGGCACCCAAAATCTTTTAAATCTCCTAAAGAATTATTAAGGAAATTCCAAACTTGCATGTAATCTGTACAGACACCCAACATACATCAGTAAAACTCTTGGTGCTACAGAACACCCTCAACCCCTTGAAAATTTGTTATGAACTATGAGGCTTATCTCCCTGAACTCCCTTATGTTATGTGAATATGTTAACAGGTTTTGTCTCACCATAGAGGAACTGGGAGCACTGGGCATAGCCATCTTCCATCTCCTCGCACTTGTCAGCAGCTGTCTGCAGGTCACTATATGTTGTGGCAAATACAGCTGCTCCAGACTCGACAAGGAACTTACAGACCTGAACGTTGTTACAGGAGGCAGCACAGTGAAGGGGTGTCCTGGAGACACAGACAGAAGGAGAATGAGTAGTTAGTTAATAAGGACTGGTGCTGTGTCAAATGAATTTGTTTTCTTCCTACCATAGACAATGTAAAAGACAGACATAACTTCCGGAAGTTATGTCCGGAGGTGTCACCATGGCTAAGTCCCTCTTTTATACTGCCCATGTTTTCTACTGTTTCCTACATAGGCTCACCAGCCATCACTGTCGGCAGCATTAATATTGACACCAAACTGAACCAAAAACTTGACAATCTCGGTGTGGCCGGCACAGACTGCGTTGTGCAGAGCCGTGATGCCCTCATCGTTCGGCATACTAGGGTCATCCACCTGAAAGACACACAGTAACATACTGACCATATACCCTGGGATAAAGAACAATTCAGGACTTTGCAAGTATAAATCTTTTTAGTGGATCTATAAAATAAGGATAGCAGTGTGTAGCTCCCACAATTTTGTTGTACATATAAAATGACGATAACTTGTATATAGTATTTTATTCTATTCTTTTTAGTGTGACTCACATCATAGATAACCCTCTGGACAAGATCATACTCGCCCTCCAGAGATGAATCCAGCAGCAGGGCCAAAGGGTTGAACTTGACCCGCAAATTGTGGTTGGTTCGCTCTGAACCAGCTTTATGGAGGATTGATTTCTTACCCTAAGAAGAAAACAGAACTGCAACAAATTAGAAAAAAAAAATTGTGTTTGTTTTTTAGGCAAACTGGATTTTTAATAACCTCTCAAAATCTGAGTCACCTCACTCACCGGCGGAACTGTGACCTGTCCTGCAACCTCTGGTGGCTGCAGGGTAACAGTATCATCTCCCTCCTCCAACTCCCCGCTGCTGGGGTAAGGTGGGGGTGGGTAAGGAGGGAACTCCTCTAAAAACTGTTCCTGGTGAGCTAAGGTTGATGGACATCTCTCTTCCTCCTTGTCCTTGTCTTCCATTGGTGATAGCATGCAGTGGCAGGAAGTAGGATCAGAGATGGGTGAGCGAGGGGGTAGTGGGGGTGGGGTCAAACTTTTCTCAGTGCTCTCAGGGAATGGCTCTTTCAAGTCAATTCCACTTTCATCCTGAACCCTGGCTGCTCCATCTATGCCACCCATCCTGTCCTCATGAACTGTGGGCTGTATATGCATCCCTGCAGTATTAGCCGTCTCCATGGGGATGGTTTCCATAGCAGCCAGAGTGGTTTTCTGGTAGAGCAGTTTCTGAATGTTGGGTCCTGCTGGGCCTTCGGGCTCTGTGATTGAGCTGCGTTTCTTCAGGGGTCGGGGTGCATGTTGCAGCCGCCGACGCAGATTATCCAGGTCAGCATCGCTGGGGTTCCTGTGAGAGTTTGATATGAAGGGGAGGAGCTTGGTGGGGCTGAGCGGCCGAGGGATACTGTGTTCTGCTGTTTCTCCTCCGATACCTTCAGTGATACTTGGGCAACTGTTGTCAGCTTCACTTCCGTCAGGTGCACAAAATCCAGAATTGAAGGACTGGTTTTCTGAGCTGATGGATTGCTGCCTGCTGCTGGCTGGAAGGACTGGTTTTCCATACACTAAGAAAGGAACGAAAATACAGACTACAAAGCAAAAGCAAATCAAGTGCTATCTAGATCACTGCCTGACAATTTGCCAGCATATACCAGTCACAGCTGTTCCCTTCACCTTACATTGTGAAGTTTCCAGAATATAGTCTGAAAAAGTACAACAATCACAGATGAAATGCAGAGGGATCTGACAGCTATCAAGTACTGGGCTATAAGTTTTATTTATATCCATCATGCAGGTATAATGAGTGGAGTGAAATACTCCACTAAATTTATGTAGCTCCAAACTAAATTTATATAGCGCCAAATACAACAACAATTGCCTCAAGGTGCTAAATATTGTAAGGTAAAGACCCAACAATAACACAGAGAAACCCAAACAATCAGACGACCTCCTATGAGCAAGCACTTTGGTTACAGTGGGAAGGACAAACTCCCTTTTGTTAGGGTACCTGTGACTCAGTGTTTTTGTGTTTGTGGTTTTTGAGTCTTGTTTATTCATTATGGTTTTCTCTGTGTCAATTGTTCCTAGTTTAGTTACCTGTATTTCTAGCCTAGGTTGTCTGGTATCTGGTCCCGTTCATGCCTGGTCTCATCTCAGTGTCCTCAGTGTAATGACAGGATTTCTGTGAGCAGTTTTGTAGAAATGGTGTCTAAAGGACCACTGTTAGGTTGGATAAAGTAATTACCGAAGTTAACTCAGAAAGATCAATTGGAGAAAAAGAGACTAAATAAATATCAGTGGTTCTAAAAGTACATAATATTACATGTGTGAGCTTGTAATGAGTAATTTTTTACTGCTGATCTGCACTGTGTTGGCACATGACATTGAAGAAGACAACGGGATGAATTATATCCTTAATCTTAGTTACAACACTTTCAGAAAGACATCTGCTGTGATGAAATCTATTCCTCACTGCTGTGTAATCCATTATTCTAAATTGAAATGTTATTAGGAAATGATCAGACAAAACAGGGTTTTCAGGAAATACTGTTAACTGTTCAGTTTCCATCCCATATGTCAGAACAAGATCTAGTGTATGATCAAAGTGGTGGGTGGGTTATTTTTTCATTTTGAATATAACGGATTAAATGCCATGGTGAGGCTGTCATTTTTACTATCTACATGGATGTTAAAATCACCTACAATAATTATTTTATCCGAGCTGAGCACTAAATCAGATAAAAAGTCCAAGAAACAGCCAGAAACTATGAGGCCCAAGTGAACAATAGATAATAACAAATAACGCTGTTATGTGGCTTTCAAATAAATTATAACTCTGCCTGTGTCTTTGGTTGATTAATAATTATTAGATTATTAGAGACATGGACAGTTTGGTGGTGTGGTAGTGTGAAGAGTGTGAAAAGTGAAGAGGCCAAGGTATTAGTCAGTATGCTATGAGCTAAGCTAAATTAGTGAGTCCCTAAAGATACAGTGAATGAATACTGTGAATATAATTATTCAACAGAGTGTGTGCTTTGGATAAAGCATTTAAGGATTACACTATGTAATAAGATAAGTTTTTAAATCAATTTTTATTCAAAATAGGCTACAGAAAACACCACTGTGTGCTGTAACAGGAACAGGAAGAGATGCTCTACCCCAAGACCAAGTGTTGGCAAGTGTGGCTCCATCCATCCATCCATTCGCTTCCGCTTATCCTTTTCAGGGTCGCGGGGGGCGCTGGAGCCTATCCCAGCTGTCATAGGGCGAGAGGCGGGGTACACCCTGGACAGGTCGCCAGTCTGTCACAGGGCCAACACACAGGGACAGACAACCATTCGCACTCACATTCACTCGCACATTCACACCTAGTGGCAATTTGAATTATCCAATTAACCTATCCCCACAAGTTTGGTGAAAAAGGAGGACCAGTGCTTCCAAAGACCAATCTTACACTGATCAAAATAATCAAGATAATCACTTCGGCCATAATTGTGCAGCCCTATGTTAATAGGAAGAGTATTTTATAATACACAGGCAACCTTATCAGTGGATTACCTCGGGGCTGGCTCCGAGGCAGTGTTCCTTGGCCACTATGTTGGTATCCCTTCCCCAGTGTAGCCTGCTGGGTGTACATCGAGTAGATTGAGGAAGCCGCCAGGGTCTGAGGTTTCTGGAGCACAGGTGGGGGATAATTAGAGAGGTCTGGGGTGTAGGGTCGCACAGCAGCAGCTGGAGGACTCTCCTGCTTGTTGGGCAAAGGGAGGGTGTTGCTGTGACTGGATAGAATTCCTGGAGCCCTGAGGGGGCCCCCAACTGGCTTCACCTTACCAGGGAAGGTGCCAGTGTTATAGCGGGCTTTGGAAAAGGCTGACAGGCCAGAAGATAGGAATGGTTTAGGCTTACTGGGAACTGGAGGTGGTGCTGTCAACTTGGACAGACTTTTGGATGAGACCTGAAAATGAAATATAGCAAACATGGAAACACAGGATTATACTCAGAGATGGATCATATAACTGCTAAATACAGAAAATGAAGCAATAAATCAAATATCAAAATGAGCTGAAATGTAAAATAGCTTTACATTAAAATTGTAAGTGCTCAGCAGCTAATAACCAGTTTGAGTTTGACTTTTCATATTCAACCTTACACCAGAGTTTTAATTTGTTTTTGTTGGGTTTTTTTCATCATTACCGCCGGACTGTGAGTATCTTAATGTGCCGAGGATGACTGGGCGTGGTGGTGGAGTGGCAGCTGTTTTTAGGAAGAAGCGCTCTTGCAAACAACTCTTAACTGACTCGTATTCTAGTTTTGAACTTCTGGCGTTTGAATTGGGGCATCCCCGCCCGACACTCGTTGCAGCTGTATACAGACCTCCAAAATATCCCAAGGATTTTATCCAAGACTTTTCAAACTTCTTAGCTTGAACTGTGCCAAGCTATGATCGAATCTTAATCGTTGGAGATTTTAATATTCATGTGTGTTGTCCCTCCAATTCGCTGGCCAGAGATTTTTTAAGTTTGATAGACTCCTTCAGTCTTGCTTAACTTGTGTCTGGGCCAACCCAGAAACAGGGTCATACATTGGATCTTGTGCTGTCTTTAGGGTTACCGGTCCTAAACATGGAAATATGTGATGCTGTTTTTTCTGATCACTGTCCTGTTGTGTTTGACATACTTTTATCTCTCCGCCATTTTACACCTCTTATTTCAACACGTCTTTGTCGTGTTCTTAACCCATCTACAACAGAACAATTTTCTATTGCTTTTAAAAAAGTTTTAAGATCTCCCCTTGGTTTTGGTACCGAGGAAATGACAGTTAATTTTTATGATAAATGCAAAACTGTCCTTGATGAGGTCGCTCCTTTTAAAACTATAAATTCGAAACCACGACCAGACCCATGGATAAATAAGGCCACTCGTTCAGCCAGACGAGAGTGCAGGAAGGCTGAACGCAAGTGGAAAAAAGATGGGCTGCAGGTGTCCTTTCTCATGTTGAGAGACAGTCTGTACAGGTATCAGGACATTGTAAAAGCAGAAAAGTCAAGGTTTTTTTCTAATGTTATTGAGAATAGCTCCAATAATTCTCGGGTTCTTTTTTCAATTATTGACTCTGCCCTGAATATTTCCCCAGCTTCTTGTATTAATAGTTCCTCAGACACCTGTGAAAGGTTCTTGCAGTTTTTTATCAATAAGATAAAACAGCTTCGATCTATGATCGCCCTGCCTTCACATGACACTTCTAAAATAGTCACCTGCTCTGCTGTTTTTGATCAGTTTGAGCCTGTGTGTCTTGATCAGGTGGAGGAAGTATGTAATGGCACAAAGACATCATCGTGTCCAAATGACATTATTCCAACACATCTTCTAAAAAAGATTTTTAATATTGTCAGTTCTGACATTTTAGCTATTTTTAATAGCAGCCTTAGCTCAGGTGTTGTGCCAGCCTGTTTTAAACATGCTGTTGTACAGCCTGTACTTAAAAAACCTAATCTTGACTCCTCCGTCCTCACTAACTTCAGGCCTATTTCAAAGCTCCCTTTCCTGTCGAAAATTTTGGAAAAGATTGTACTACAATCTTTTGTAAATGGACACAATGTTCTTGACAGGTTTCAGTCTGGTTTTAAAACTCTTCATAGCACAGAAACTGCACTTTTAAAAGTTCTTAATGATCTTTTATTAGCCACTGACTCAGGTGACTCAGCTGTGCTTCTGCTTTTAGATCTGACCGCTGCTTTCGATACTGTTGACCACAGCATCTTAATCACACGGTTGGAGCATTGTGGCGTAAAGGGCACCCCATTAAAGTGGTTCAGGTCATACCTGTCTGACAGGACCTTCTCTGTGAGCTTTGGCGATTTTATCTCTTCCTCAGCTCCCCTTACTTGTGGTGTTCCCCAGGGATCTATACTGGGGCCAATATTGTTCTCCATTTATATGCTGCCTTTAGGTCTAATTTTTAGAAAATATAACATTTGTTTTCATTCATATGCCGATGATACTCAGATCTATCTTCAACTGAAGGGAAACAGTCCTGCCTCACTAGAACCCTTACTTCAGTGTCTCGGTGAAGTTAAATCCTGGATGGCCTCTAATTTCCTTAACTTCAATGAGAACAAAACCGAAGTGATAATTTTTGGACCAAGCGGCAATCCCAACACTTCTAATTTTAACCTGCACAGTCTTGAGCCTTTTGTCAAATCGCATGCTAAAAATTTGGGGGTTATATTTGACAGCAATTTCACCTTTGAAAAACAAATTAGCTCAGCCGTACAGCGGTCTTTCTTCAAACTGAGGCTTTTATCTAAGGTGAGATCATTTTTATCTTTTAAAAACTTTGAATAAGCAATCCATGCTTTCATTATATCCCAGCTGGACTACTGTAACTCCTTATATGCTGGAGTCAGCCAGACCTGCCTGGCAAGGCTGCAGTTGGTCCAGAATGCTGCAGCTCGTCTTCTGACACGTACTAAAAGATGTGAACACATTTCCCCGGTGCTTGCCTCCCTTCATTGGCTCCCTGTCCGCTTCAGAATTAATTTTAAAATTTTATTGTTGACTTACAAAGCCCTGAACGGACAGGCTCCCGGGTATTTGTCTGACCTCTTGCAGACTTATACCCCCTTAGATCTCTTAGATCAAGTGATCTTTTGCTGTTAGCTGTACCAAGGTCGAGGCTGGTTCATAGAGGTGATCGAGCATTTGCAGTCGTAGCACCTAAGCTGTGGAATAATTTACCCCTACACGTCAGACAGGCTCCCACTGTCAATCTTTTTAAATCTTATCTTAAAACGCATTTTTATTTACTGGCCTTTAATACAGCATGAGAGTTATTTGTTAATTCATATTTGGTGTTTGCTTTTAATACTCTAAGTTGTTCTATTAGGTATGTTGTATTCTTGTACAGTTATTTTATTATGTATGTTGTATTCTTGTACGCTCCTGTTGTAATTAAATGTGCTATATAAATAATTAAACTATTAAACTATCATAACTTAACGTGAAAACATCTGTATAAGTGCAACTATGTATATATTTCTGTTCTGCACATGTTCTGCATGTGTTGTCCATATATAAATTAGTTTTATAAAGATTTGACAGCATCTCATTTATTAGTCAGGATCCTTGTATTCATCAGCTTAATCAGTGTGAGGCAACGAGACATGCGTGTTACCAACTTATTCAATTATAGATTTTGCTTATTGCTTATTCTTAGTGTTCTTCTTGTTTAGTGTGTGAAACCTGCTGGTGAAGTGGTTGAGTTCAGTTCGGAAAGTTTTTATTTTGAAATTATTGTGTGTTCTTAACTTTAAAGGCAACAGCTGCACCATCCACCATTAGGTAGCTTTTGACTGACCCAGCAAGTCAAAAGCTTTTTTTAGTCTTTTCTGAAGATGAAAAAGCATTAATGTTGAGATGTAGAGACTAAAGTCCACTGATACCTGATTGTCCCTGAGCAGGTTCTCCGTGGAACGATTAGATCGTGAGGGGATGGGAGGAGGAATGTCAGACCTAGAGTAGCTCTTGTCTATGGCGGTCTCACCACCTAGAAAAGAGAAAGTAAACCTAACATCTGTGGGTCTTTGTTTAAACAATTTCTATCTCCCAGATCTCATTCCTTCTCTTCTCAGGTTGATTAGCCTCTCATGTGTACATCGTTTTCTATGAATACATAGACCATCTTTAAATTAGGTTTTCAGTGAATGTCTCAATGAACGTTGAACATTGATGCGTCAGAAAATTCAGCAAATTTAGTAAGAAATAATTGCAAAGGCATACAAAGTTTAAACCCTCTTTTTGCAAAAGGAAAAACAGAAAGATCATGACCTAACTGACCTGAGTTGCGGCAGCTTAGACTGGACATGCGAGGCAGAGTGGAGGCATGTCCGTAACACCCACTGGATTCGGAAAATGAGCTTTCCCAGTCAAAGATCTTGCTTGTTTTTAAGGTGTTGAAACCTGTGAGGCAGAGATAATTACATCAAATAGAGTTTTGGTACTAGAAATAGAAGTGACTCAAATGGTGTTTTAGCATGCTAGGACAGACTCAAAACATAGAAAAATATACTTCTTACATCACATTAACTGAAAACGGAAACATGTACCTGAGGCTGGTTTGACAGGCCTAGGAGGTGGCTTCAGTGATGAATCAGCCATGGGCAGGGTTGCAGTTCCATCTAGGTATGCTGGCTTCACCAGAATCTCCTGGCGGACCGGCACAGGTGGCGCCTGAGAGCTTGATGTGGAGGATGACTGGATGTACGGTCCCACCGCTGCCACTCTGGAGCCCATGCTATATTGTGGGGCTGTACAGTCTGAAGCCACCTGGAGTAAGCAGAAATGTTTGAATGCTGCAGCTTTTTCAATCAGTACTTAGTACCACGTCTTGTATATTAAGCAAGCAACAACAAAGCAAAAATAAATGTTTTGTACAAAAAAAAAAAACAACAACAACTTGTATGACATGGTAGAAATCTACTTTTGCTGATATTTTTTTCCTATATAAACTCACTGGCTGGTTCTCATTCTGCTGCAGAGCAGCCTTTTTCTTCCAGAGCCGTTCCTGGAGCTCAACCAACCGACGGTCCATCGCAGCTACTTCCAAGTTCCTCTTGTTCAAGCTATCTCTCTGCTGCTGCAGCCTGGCACTCTGATCCTGATTCAGCTTGTTTCTTAGCTGTTTGGCAAAGGAGGAGGGTGAGAAGTCAAAGTATGATAGAAAACCAATAGAAAAAATATTGTGTGGCATAATTTATTAGACACTAGGATTAAATTCCTACAGTGTGAGATAGAGGTATCTACAGCCTTATATAAAATCACTCCCTATATCAAGCATTAAAACGCAACATCTTTGTATGTTTTTTTAATAACCTCTAATAAGTTTTTAGGAGAAACTGAATCCTTAAGGCATAGAAAAGGCATAGAAAAACTGTAGCATGTCCAACTAACTCTACAGCAAAAATAAAAAGTCTGGTACAAAAAAAAACTTATTTTGGTTTCTTTAACCAAAATTACTATTCTGTTTAATTAAAAATGTGCCTTGTTACCCGAGCTAGCCAGCAGTATTGTTTGGTCATAACTTTCCCATTCTACCCTCTTGTCCATATATTTTAACTCCTGATTTTTTGTGTTTTTTGTTTGTTTGTTTTTAAAAAAAAAGGCAAATACAGAGCTTCAAAGGGACATAACCAGAGGTGGAAAGTAATGAAATACAAATACTTTGTTACTGTACTCAAGTAGAATTTTCAGGTATCTGTATTTTATATATGTATTTTATGTATTTATTTTTCTGAAAACTTTTTACTTTCACCTCCTACATTTTTAAACACTTACATTTTCAAAACAGACTTGTTACTTTTGGTTCAACGGTATCATTTATAGCGTTTTGCTCAGAGATTAAAGTGGGCCAGAAGGAGTGCGGGTGTTCACAAGTCGTGGTTGTGGTACTTCAGCATCTAGCTAGCGCTATAGAAGAACCCCCTTTGCAAATTGATGATGAGCCATCTCTTAAGTCATGACACACTTCTCTCCCCACCATAAGTTACCTATATATGTTAAAAGTATTGGTATCGGATATACTTGGTATTGGATCAATACCAAAATATACTGCTCCTTTGTCACACATGATCATAAGCGATCAATGAAAACACACTGGATGCCTTAGTTTGGTTTTCATTTACAGGCCTCCCCAACCTGCATGCACCCATGTGATTACAAATGCAGAAAAACCCTGTATCAACCTTACTCTCTTCAGCTATCCTGCACACAGTCATTATGTCTCCAAAGAAAGGTAGCACCCACCATCACACAGAAAACCTCAAATATTACTGTCAGACTCCCTCTTACTCTTACTGTAAGAGTAAGAGTATTTTTATGCTTACAAATGCTACATAACAAGAACAGAAACAGAAAATATATTTCCCTCCATAACACAAAGTAATTTGTGTCAAGGTATAACAGTATCATCGATATCTTCTTTCTCTCTACATTAGGTAGAAATACGATTTTATGGCTGTAGCTGATCAATATCAAGAGAGTTTCACATTCATCAAAGAGCTCTGAATGACAAATGTTGCCATAAAAATCCGATATTTATCTATATCATACTGTAAAGACTGCAGAAAATATGGCAAACATTTAATTTAATTGTAGAATAGCAAAGTATAATTTAATATTAGCAAGAGAAATTCTCAGCTGACATTTCACCTGCAGTTCTTTGTAGAGACGTTCCAGCTCAGCTGTGGAAGACATGTTGTGGTGGTGGGTAGGAAGAGGAAGAGAAGGCTCCAGACTGTTGTTCCTCAGTCCCTCCAGCTGGTTGCTCAGCTCCTCTACCCTCGCCACAGCCACGAGCAGCTCTGTCTGCTTCTGATGGAAAAGGCTGGTCATCTGCTCGATCTCCTCCACTGCAACACAATCATATCATCGTAGTCCTGAATTGATCCTGGTGTCATCCCACAGTACTCTGTCACTACTTATTTAAAGATAACCATTACACTCATTTTCAGTTTGAACAGTTTTTGTTTTTTTTGACCTTGTACTTGTACTGGGCATTGGTACAGCCCCTAATTCATTTTATGTCTTAAACAAACTGTTTCAGCTCCCTTACACATCCCCTTAAACAGTTTTCTCCTGCTTGGCTGAACCTCGTAAACTTAACCCTAGAACACTATCGCTATAAATAGTAACACAATCACTAATGCCGGGTGATTTTTACCCGATATAATATAACCAATAAAAAGTAATCAAATATATCAAAATATGACAACACATGACAAATTAGAGTGGTCGTCTTTTACTTTCAACTGTGCCATGTCTAACAAAATGAAAAAAAAACCCTCCTAAAACAAAATAATGACTCTGGAAAGCTGGTCTTTGGTCCACCCATTCCTGGGAAATTTGAGACTTCCCTGGTGAAGGCACAGGCTCCTCGACACGCAAACAGCTGCAGGAGAGAGAAATCATGTAAATGTATTTGCTCGGGTATAAATCACCCGGCGATAGTGTTCTAGGGTTAAGGAGCTGAGTGGCGCTTCTGCACATGCCAGCTATTCAGCTATTTCTTTAGACAGGAGCTAAAAAGCTTTTTTCAGACAGTTAATGAACTTTAATGAGTACCTGTACCAAGGTCTGGTAAAAAAGTAAATAAGGATTATTTTGAACTGTAAAATCATGTGAAGCTAGAGCCCAGTAAACATATAATTAATAAGTTCCCTTTTAAAGAGACACTTGCAAATTTGCACTGACACCCCTCGTGCACCTTGGATATTACCTGTCATGATGTCTTAAAACAGTAGCAGGATTTACTATTAGAAATCCTGGCACTGGATTACTGTCATACTGAAGAAAACCTCAAAGTGTAATGTTCTCAGAGAGGTTCTTAAACTCGATTTTTCTGTCTGGATTTATGGGCTACTTTCCTGTTTGGGGTTATTGCTGACGATTTTCTATAAAAGTTTAATTACCAGAGCAAAACAGAATATCTCATTCCCAACCTCTTCCCACAATGCTCTAAAACATAAAAGGTAGTATTCCTTTTTTTTTAATCTGATGATGGTGTTTATATAGCAGTGTCTACATGCTGTTTTGCATTCTTTTCTGTCATTTGAACATTGCAAGCAGTATCTTCTTTGCTGTGGCATGCTGGGGTGCATGCATCAAAGAGAAGGACGCAAACAGACTGAACAAACTCATCAGGAAGGCCGAGTCTGTTTTTGGCATGAAGCTCGCCACCCTGGAGGAGGTGATCAGTGACAAAATGCTGGCAAGACTGCTGGCAATCATGGACAATGACTCCCACCCCCTCCATAACACACTGGACAATCTGAAGAGCAGTTTCAGCAACATGTTCCTTCAACCTCGCTGTCTGAGTTACATTACAGAAGGTCTTTCCTTCCCGCTGCTATCAGACTCTTTAATTCATCCACTTCAGTCAGGTCCACACATGTGGAACGGAACTAATCACATCTCAGTGCACCCTGTCACTTTTGTACACCATGACATATTTGCACACACACTTGTCCATTTTTATACCGATCTCTATATTTATCTATTTATCTTAATATTTATCTATTAATATCTCTGTTTCTACACTCATTTTTTTGAGTGCTTAATGTTTGTTGTATATTTGCTGCTATGACAACTCAATTTTCCTCTGGGATTAATAAATTTTCTTTGATTGTGATATACCATGCATATTCAGTTACAAATACATTACAAATACTGTAGTCAATTCCCATCAGAAAGCATTTTTCTACACATGGTTCTGTATGATGATCAGTAAAAGCACATATCCCTAATATGGTCATCTCAATCACACCATCATGATGTTAAGTATTTGTTCAGTCACATTCTGTTTTATTTAAATTCGTCTTACACTTTACCTTGTTCTGTTTCCTGCTATTTTTGTACCAGACCTGTGTTCAGTTAGTCAGTCTCCTCAGTACATATACCATCACAACAACCTTAAGCCAGCCTGTACTCTTTGCAGTCAAGCTTTCCAGTAATTCCTAGTATTCCTTGTGTCGCCTACTATGATCCTAACTGATCTCCTTGTGCATGTTTGCATCTCCTTGTGTATTTCATTGACTTTTCATGTTGCTTGCTTTACTTGGATTGTTTGCAACTGATTTCTCATGTATGACCACTGCCTATACTGGAATACCAGTCGCAGCAGATGGCTGCAGCTCACTGAGCCTGGTTCTGCCGGTGGTTTCTTCCTATTAAAAGAGAGTTTTTCCTTCCCACTGTCACCAAAGTGCTTGCTCATAGGGGGTCATATAATTGTTGGGTTTTTCTCTGTATGTATTATTGTAGGGTCTACCTTACAATATAAAGTGCCTTGAGGCAACTGTTGTTGTGATTTGGTGCTGTATAAAAAAATTGAATTGAATAACAATTTGGACTGTTGAATTTTATTTAGAGCCTCTTCTCCTTATACGTAACATCAACTGCCTGTAAACCTTTTGTTTAAGAAGGGTCGCCAGTCAAAAGAAAGTTGACTTACACTGCTTGTTTGAGAATGAAAATGAACAGTGGGGCACGAGTACCTCTTCTTTACCTTTTCTCAGTTGGATATGAGGATATTAGCTCCCCTTTAAAAAAAATCCCAAGTTTATTTTAAAAAATACAAAAATTAGACTACTTATAAAATGAAACATTTTATAAATAGTTTTCTAATGTTTTTCCCATTGTTGATGTTTGCCCTAACTAATCAGTTAATGTGCCAAACTTGTTGGTGCATTAGTGTTTCATATTGATTTTACACAATTAGCCCTAGGAATATGTGACACATAAAACAGTTCAAAACTAATGTTTTGGATAAGGAAAAAGAAGCTCTGCAAAATGTTACAAAACCTATGTAGTCTCATGGCCAAGTGCTCACTGACCTAGTTTGCAATTACTGAGGCGTTTCTGTTCCACCTGACCCTTTAGGGCCCGGACTCGTCGCAGTTTGGCCTCCTGGTTATGCACATTCTCCCTGAGCTGCCACAGCCGCTCCTGTTCTGAGACCTCCTGTTGCTGCTGCCGGTGATCCTGCAGTTTCAGGAACCGTAGCTGCTGCTCCTGCAAAATACAATGCTTTTCAGGTCTTTATCATATCATATCATGCTAAACAGCTACATAGATTTATTCACACAGATAACAGAGTGGAAGAAGTAGTTAACAAGCATCCATAGGCAACTGCGGCACATTATTGTGGCCTGCATTCAAAATAGTATCAACATCAGTATAAGTAGTAACACTAGTAGCAGTAACAGTAGTAATAGTTGTGTATGGTGTGTTTTACCTTGGAGGCCAGCAGCTGCTGCTGAGCACTGATCTGCTGCTGCTGTCGGGTTGCCAGGTCGTGCAGCTCATTCAGCGTCATGTCCAGACAAGGAGCTGAAACCTGTAACGCAGATACAGTCAGAGTTCACTTTCACACAGATAAAAATCCTAAAAGACTCATTACACTGTCCAGCTGTCACAACCTTCATGCATTTTAAGGTGCAATGCGCAACTTTCTGTTCAGTCATTTACGGCAGTGGTCCCCAACCCCGAGCCACGGACCGGTACCCATCCGTGACTCGTTTGGTACCGGGAGTTGAGGCTCGGATGTGAAATTCATGGTTTTCAGGGTTTTTGATGGTTTTTAGCGTTATTTTTTTAATCGTTTTTATCGTTAACTCAGTTTCCCTGGGTCTTTTCCCGTGCGTTATGAATAAATCGTCTTTTTTTAAGTACCGGTTTTATTTTGTTGTATTTATCTGCGACACCTTAAAGGCCAGTCCATGTAAATATTGTTGGACATAAACCAGTCCGTGGCGCAAAAAAGGTTGGGGACTGATGATTTATGGCACACATCACAGAAACTCCAATGCAATATCTATGAATGTGTTGAAAGGGATTCATGTTAGTCGGTAATAAAAATGTAAGCCAAGGCAAAACACTGATATATTTTTATCAAAATCACAGTAAAAGTCTCTCACCCCATTCTCCAGACATCTCTCCAAAGAGGTTTTCACCTGGTTTCTCTTCATCATCTGATCTGCAGCCCTGGATCCAACTGGAAACAAAACACAGTAAATACTAATGAAGAATTTAATTATTTTAGCCATGCTCTATTGCCTATCCAGTGGTGGTGCAGAGGGTGGTCAGGATTAGCCAAGATGGACAACAATGTCTATAAACACATAGTGAGTGAAAAAGGTGAGTGACGATAGAATAATATAATAATATATATAGCATAATGATAAGCCCCCAGCAGCCTTAGGTACAGCCTTAGTTACTCAGCAGTCAATTGCTGAGTAACTAAGGGAGAATTCAGGGTCACCTGATCCAGCCCTAACTATATGTTTTAACAAAAAGGAAAGTTTAAAGCCTAATCTTAAAAGTAGAAATAGTGTCCATCTCCCAAATCCAAACTGGAAGCTGCTTTCACAGAAGAGGGGCCTGAAAGCTGAAGGCTCTGTCTGCCATACTTTTAAATACTCTAGGAACAACAAGCCTGCAGTGCAAGAGCGAAGCGCTCTAATCAGGTATGGTACTATAAGGTCATTAAGATGAGATGGGGCCTGATTATTCAAGACCTTGTATGTGAGAAGCAGGATTTTGAATTCAATTCTGGTTTTAACAGGGAGCCAATGAAGAGAAGCCAATATAGGAGAAATATGCTCTCTCTTTCTAGTCCCTGTCAGTACTCTTGCTGCAGCAATTTGGATTAACTGAAGGCTTTTCAGGGAGTTTTTAGGACATCCTGATAATATCAAATTACAGTAGTCCAGCCTAGAAGTAATAAATACATGAACCTTTCAGCGTCACTCTGAGACTCTTTAAGGGCCAAGTACAGGGTGGGCCATTTATATGGATACACCGTAATAAAATGGGAATGGTTGGTGATATTAAAGTCCTGTTTGTGGCACATTAGTATATGTGAGGGGGCAAACTCCTCAAGATGGGTGGTGACCATGGTGGCCATTTAGAAGTCGGCCATCTTGGATACAGCTTTTGTTTTTTTCAATAGGAAGAGGGCCTTGTGACACATCAAACTTATTGGTAATGTCACAAGAAAAACAATGGTGTGCTTGGTTTCAACGTAACTTTATTCTTTCATGAGTTATTTACAAGTTTCTCTTTGTTCACAGCCATTGACATGTCGAAGAGGTTAACACGTGAGGAGCGGATCGAAATTGTGTTGATTTCTGGTGAACGCAGTAACCGGGTCATTGCAGCAGATTTCAATGCAAGACACCCTACGAGACCACCCATCTCCCATGCTACAGTTAGCAAACTGCTTGCTAAGTTTCGTGAAACTGGTTCAGTGTTGGATTTGCCAAAATGTGGACACAAGAAAACTGTCACTAATGAAGAAACATCAGTGGCTGTCCTAGCTTCATTCAGCAAGAGCCCACAGCGTAGCACTTGCCGCATGTCACTGGAGAGTGGCATTAGTCGAACATCCCTTCGGCGGATATTAGCTACTCACAAATGGCACCCTTACAAACTCCAGCTACTGCAGCGAGGATGACCCAGATCGGTGCACAGAATTTGCAGAATGGGCAAAACAAAAATTGGAACAGGACCCTCAGTTCACGCAGAAGATTTTGTTCAGTGATGAGGCAAACTTTTATGTGAATGGTGAAGTTAACAAACAAAACCACCGCTATTGGTCTGACACTAACCCACATTGGATGGATCCTCCAAGACTGTTGGAACAACAAAAGTGATGGTTTGGTGTGGTATATGGGGTACAACGATAGTGGGTCCATTCTTCATCAATGGAAACCTCAAGGCCACTGGATATTTGAAATTGCTACATGATGATGTGTTTCCCTCTTTATGCACTGAAGCTGGCACGTTCCCTGAGTTTTTCCAGCAAGATGGTGCGCCACCACATTATGGGTGCCAGGTCCGAGCATTCCTAGATGAACAGTTTCCTGGAAAGTGGATTGGTCGTCGTGGGCCAGTTGAATGGCCCCCAAGGTCTCCCGATCTGACCCCCTTAGACTTTTATCTTTGGGTTCATCTGAAGGCAATTGTCTATGGTGTGAAGATACGAGATGTGCAGCACCTGAAACTACGGATACTGGATGCCTGTGCTGGCATTTCTCCTGTGGTGTTGCTATCAGTGTGTGAAGAGTGGGAGAAGAGGGTTGCATTGACAATCCAACACAATGGGCAGCACATTGAACACATTTTATAAGTGGTCAGAAACTTGTAAATAACTCATGAAAGAATAAAGTTACGTTGAAACCAAGCACACCATTGTTGTTCTTGTGACATTACCGATAAGTTTGATGTGTCACATGGCCCTCTTCCTATTGAAAAAACAAAAGTTGTATCCAAGATGGCCGACTTCTAAATGGCCACCATGGTCACCACCCATCTTGAGGAGTTTGCCCCCTCACATATACTAATGTGCCACAAACAGGACTTTAATATCACCAACCATTCCCATTTTATTACGGTGTATCCATATAAATGGCCCACCCTGTATAATAATCTCATTTTAATCTTAATCTGGAAGCAGAAAATTAGTGGTTATCCAGGTCTTTATGTCTTTAATACTGCATGTATACTGCATGTAAAGAAGCATGTATAATGTAAACAGAATTGGTCCTAGCACTGAATCCTGTGGAACTCCATAATTAACCTTAGTGTGTGAAGAGGACTCTCCATTTACGTGAACAAATTGGAGTCTATTAAAGACATAAAGACCTGGATGAGTTCAGATAAATGTAATGGTATCTAATGTCCATCACTGAGAAACGTCCTTTCTCAGTGATGTTGATAAACTAGTTCATGTACGTATGTATTACTTCTAGCTGGACTGTTATACACTACCAGTCAAAAGTTTTAGAACACCCCAGTTTTTTCAGTTATTTATTGCAATTCAAGTTGTTTAAGTCCAATGAATAGCTTGAAATGATACAAAGGTAAGTGGTGAACTGCCAGAGGTTAAAGGTTAAGAAGCTCCAGCAGAGCTTCAACAGCATGTTGAACTGTGGGACTTTGAAGGCAGCTGATAGGTACAAACAGGCCAAGTGGAATGCGGCACGGGCAGTGGCTGAAGCAAAAACTTGGGTGTGGGAGAAGTTCGAGAGGCCATGGAAAAAGACTATAAGGTCAGGGTGCCTCGAAGAGATTCTGGCAAACCGTCAGGCAACTCAGGAGGGGAAAGCGATGCTCTACCTGTACTGTGTATAGTCCGGGTGGAGCAATGATGACTTCTGACTGAGAACATTGTCGGGCGTTGGAAGGAATACTTCAAGGACCTCCTTAATTATTTAAGTATGATTTTGTAACTATACAGGGAGTGCAGAATTATTAGGCAAATGAGTATTTTGTCCACATCATCCTCTTCATGCAGGTTGTCTTACTCCAAGCTGTATAGGCTCGAAAGCCTACTACCGATTAAGCATATTAGGTGATGTGCATCTCTGTAATCAGAAGGGGTGTGGTCTAATGACATCAACACCCTATATCAGGTGTGCAGAATTATTAGGCAACCTCCTTTCCTTTGGCAAAATGGGTCAAAAGAAGGACTTGACAGGCTCAGAAAAGTCAAAAATAGTGAGATATCTTGCAGAGGGATGCAGCAGTCTTAAAATTGCAAAGCTTCTGAAGCGTGCTCATCGAACAATCAAGCGTTTCATTCAAAATAATCAACAGGGTCGCAAGAAGCGTGTGGAAAAACCAAGGCGCAAAATAACTGCCCATGAACTGAGAAAAGTAAAGCGTGCAGCTGCCAAGATGCCACTTGCCACCAATTTGGCCATATTTCAGAGCTGCAACATCACTGGAGTGCCCAAAAGCACAAGGTGTGCAATACTCAGAGACATGGCCAAGGTAAGAAAGGCTGAAAGACGACCACCACTGAACAAGACACACAAGCTGAAATCTCAAGACTGATTTTTCTAAGGTTTTATGGACTGATGAAATGAGAGCGAGTCTTGATAGGCCAGATGGATGGGCCCGTGGCTGGATTGGTAAAGGGCAGAGAGCTCCAGTCCGACTCAGACGCCAGCAAGGTGGAGGTGGAGTACTGGTTTGGGCTGGTATCATCAAAGATGAGCTTGTGGGGCCTTTTCGGGTTGAGGATGGAGTCAAGCTCAACTCCCAGTCCTACTGTCAGTTTCTGGAAGACACCTTCTTCAAGCAGTGGTACAGGAAGAAGTCTGCATCCTTCAAGAAAAACATGATTTTCATGCAGGACAATGCTCCATCACACGCGTCCAAGTACTCCACAGCGTGGCTGGCAAGAAAGGGTATAAAAGAAGAAAAACTAATGACATGGCCTCCTTGTTCACCTGATCTGAACCCCATTGAGAACCTGTGGTCCATCATCAAATGTGAGATTTACAAGGAGGAAAACAGTACACCTCTCTGAACAGTGTCTGGGAGGCTGTGGTTGCTGCTGCACGCAATGTTGATGGTGAACCGATCAAAACACTGACAGAATCCATGGATGGCAGGCTTTTGAGTGTCCTTGCAAAGAAAGGTGGCTATATTGGTCGCTGATTTGTTTTTGTTTTGTTTTTGAATGTCAGAAATGTATATTTGTGAATGTGGAGATGTTATATTGGTTTCACTGGTAAAATAAATAATTGAAATGGGTATATATTTGTTTTTGTTACGTTGCCTAATAATTATGCACAGTAATAGTCACCTGCACACAGATATCCCCCTAAAATAGCTAAAACTAAAAACAAACTAAAAACTACTTCCAAAAACATTCAGCTTTGATATTAATGAGTTTTTTGGGTTCATTGAGAACATGGTTGTTGTTCAATAATAAAATTATTCCTCAAAAATACAACTTGCCTAATAATTCTGCACTCCCTGTATATCTGCAAGGATGTGGCATGTCACATCCTTGCAGATTGTGACGTGCCACAATCCCACCGTCTTCCGTGGAGGAAGCAGAGTCTGGGGATGAGTTAAACAGTTAAACAACTCCTTGGTGGCAGAGCCCCTGGGGTGGATGAGGTCTGCCCTGAGTTCCTGGAGGCTCTGGATGTTGTAGGGCTGTCTTGGTTGACATGCCTCTACAATGTTGCGTCGAGATCAGGGGTGGTTCATCTGGAATTGGCAGACCGGGGTGGTGGTTCCCATCTTTAAGAAGGGGGACTGGAGGGTGTGGTCCATCTACAGGGGGATCACACTCCTCAGCCTCCCTGGGAAAGTCTATAAACCTCTGATACAGGATGAACAATGCAGTTTTCATCCTGGTCGTGGAACACTGGACCAACTTTTTACCCTCTCAAGGATACTTGAGGGTGCATGGGAGTTTGCCTAACCAATCTACGTGTGTTTTGTGGACTGGGAGAAGACCGTGTCCTTCTGAGTGTCTTGTGAGAGGTGCTTAGGGAGTATGGCATGTTTGGGCCATTGCTACAGGCCATTCGATTACTGTAGTTACAGCTGTTTGGACATTTAGATTTTTTATTTTTAAATGTTACATTTTTTATGTGAACATATGTTATGTCCGTCATAGTCAAGAAACATTCAATCATCAAAACAGCAAATGAGGAAGGAGCTTTTGGAAGAAATATGCTTCTTCACTTTAGTAGACTTCCAGAGAATTGTGAATGAGTGCCAAATTGTACTGAGACTGTTCTGGTGGTGTGTGGTCCTTTATTAACTTACATAGTATGTCAGTTTTTCAATTACCTTTAGCCATTAAGTTTCTTTCTTACCTGATTCTCGTCCAGGTGCTCTTTGGTGATGGAGGAGATAACGTACCTCTCCCCTCTGCTGTCCTGATCGCTGCAACACCTCCAGCATCTGTTCTCCTTCTCCAACAACACGTTCTGATTGATTGAAAAAAAGCATACAATGTTAAAGAACATAACATTTACCCTTTGTTACAAAAAGAGATGGAATGAATCAATCATGATATAAATACACCATAGGGCCAAAACTATGTTTAAAAATATAGTTCTTGTCACTTGAAAGTCACATTATGGCTACTTTTGAAATATAGCTACAACCATATCAGTGTTTGTGTATTTGAGGTTCTCGTAAATGAATACAGCAATTTATTATTATTAGGTCACTACTAGCAGTTTGGGTATCTACTTAATACAAGAAACTCACCTGAGCCTCTCAATATCTCAGCTAGATAGCAGTCAGATTCGCCAGGCTCCTTGCAGAGCTCCACCACATCTCTGCACAGTGTCTCTGGTGTGATGGGGACTTCACTAAAGTGTTGGTCATTGTTGCTGAGGTACACAGTTAGGAACATCTACAATTACAAAATACATTTTGGTAATAAGAATTCGGGGTTCATTTATTTCATTTATTTGCCAGATGTTAAGAAACCAGCTTCTAGTGTCAACACCACTTCATGAGTTCTAGAATGGAATGAATGGATTACTGAGAGTACCAAACTGAGGGTAGCAGACTATGCAGAGGTGTCCAGACCTCCCTCTAACCAGCTAAATGAACAACACTGTGCATAAGACAAATGCTGATTGGCTGAAATGGGAAATCGAATGATAGTGGATATGTCTATGTAGGTTCTCAGTCATCCAGGTAATGGTATTTGGGACAAAACAGAACTGGACATCTTTGTGAAGATGAAGATGTTTGTGAAGATGTTTCATCTCTCAATGAGATAAAGCCAGGCATGTCAGCCTTTGCTACTTGCACTCCACATGACAGAAAAAGCAAATGCTGGATGGAAACTCCTGAAGCGGTTACATGGTGGAAAACCATTACTTTAAGCAACTGGTTAAAAAGGAAGAAACAACATCCCGGGTAAAGTACTTTAGTTACTTTCAATCTAAAGTGTTAATTATTAAATTTATACTTAAACTTACAGTTGACTTATGATGTGTCACAGAATATTTTGTCACTACGATTGCACTATAATGCTGCTGCTGGCATGTTGTTTCAATAGACTACCTTTAAATTAGAAAGACTGTCATCAATGATAGTAGCTCACTGGAAAAGCAGGATAAGAGATCCCCGTCATTGGTTTACAACTGTGAGCTTGTGTATTATTATAGGGTCTGTACCTTAAAATAATAAAGTACCTTGAGGCAAATTTTGTTGTGATTTGGTGCTATATAAACAAAACTGAAATTGAATTGAAAGGAACTGAGCATCAACAAAGCATTTTTTTTATATTGTCAGAAAATGTAATTATTGCAAATTTTCTTAAAATATCATGATATAATTTTGAGGCTATATCGCCTCCTTCTATAAAGGAGGCACCCTAATCAGATGCCAGAACTACCTCAGCTGTCCTCTTGTAATTTGGCTGAACAGGTCTACTTCCTGTATGACCAAAAGCTTCACTCTGCTGCTCAGACAACCCTTGGATGAGGTTCATTCTGCTACTCATGGTCATATTTTTTGGTTAGTACCCACTCATAAGCATAACCATAAGTAAAACTCAACCAGTAACATCATTAGATCACCAACCTCACTTTCACAATAGACCTGTACAATATCCACAAACTTAACCCTAGAACACTATCGCTATAAATAGTAACACAATCACTAATGCCGGGTGATTTTTACCTGATATAATATAACCAATAAAAAGTAATCAAATATATCAAAATATGACAACACATGACAAATTAGAGTGGTCGTCTTTTACTTTCAACTGTGCCATGTCTAACAAAATGAAAAAAAAACCCTCCTAAAACAAAATAATGACTCTGGAAAGCTGGTCTTTGGTCCACCCATTCCTGGGAAATTTGAGACTTCCCTGGTGAAGGCACAGGCTCCTCGACACGCAAACAGCTGCAGGAGAGAGAAATCATGTAAATGTATTTGCTCGGGTATAAATCACCCGGCGATAGTGTTCTAGGGTTAAAATAGTTGCAAGGGCTGTCAGGTTCCCAATGTTCTGTTTAAAGTGTTAAAACCAAAATCATTGGAATAGTCCGTTAACAGATTGTGTTCAGTAAAATAGCATGCAATATAACTGAAAACAAAACCTGCCCTTTTCACCTTTATTTGTGCTATTTACGACTATTACAGATATTTGTGGACAGAACTCCCATGATGCAATGAGCCATCTGTTACTCCAGCAGGGTAGGCCCATAGCCAGATTACTTCCCACAGCCTGCCAACCTGCGTGGATGCAGCACTCAGCACTTTCCAGCCTTAACTTATCCTGTGAACTAGGCACTAACCGACAGCATGCTCAAAGGCTTATCAGAGCTTCTTCTAAAGTTTCCCATCCACAAAGCTGATCTAAGGATTAAAATCTTCAACTTGACATCCCTGAGCTGGCTTTTCCCATTTTGTACAGCTGTTTCTGCCCTGATCTCTCTCTTTTGTTCATTCCAGTGAATGTGGTCTGAAAAAAAGCTCAAAGAACAAAAACATATATGATGCACATGCCAACACGATATAAAAAGGGAGGGCTGAGCATTCAAAAAAGACAAAACAGTATTTGAAGCTAAATGCTACTACACTGGAGGTGGATTCACGCTCTTCTACCACAGTGTAAATATGAAGAGAAATGAAGCAAGTCTAACCATAAAAGAAAAGCATGGAAATAGTGTTGCGCAGGTTAAGAGTGTCAGAATCATGAGTTTGAAGCTGGAAATCGAATGTCAATGCTAAAGTTAGAAAGGCAAGGTTGAAATGGTTTGGACATATATAGAGGAGGGATAGTGAACATACTGGACAAACGATGTTTGAAGATGGAGCTTCAGGAGCCACCAACCTTCCAATTAGTAGATCACCTACTCCACCTCCTGAGTTACAACCACCCCCAAGAAGTTCATGGATAAAAGAGGCATGACAGAAAAGGATACTAGGGATAGTGTGAGATGAAGGCAGATGATACGCTGTGGCGACTGCTGACGGGAACACCGGAAAGAAGAAAAAGAACAATTCTAACCATGTTGTGGCTTACTGAGTTTTGGAAAATTGTATATAATGACCAAATTAATAATAAGATCGCTATATCATTATTTATAATAATATTATCATCTACTACTGATAAGAATAAATATAAATATACTAGTATTCATTTTGCAAACTTGTGTTTAAGTTTTCTAAGTCAGTCAGACTTTGATTTGTTTGTACTCACAGTTTGGGGCATTTCTAAAGTTGTTCATGAAGTACAAACAAAATCAGCTATACAAATATTGATAAAATTTGGGTTTGTGCATGAAAGTTTGAATGTATGATTTATGCACACGGTTTGTGAATGAGTGCCAATGTATGCTTGTGTCATCATTGTGGTGGAGGTGTGGTCCCTGGCTCAGCTGCAGGGGGAGGGATGTCGCAGTGAGCTCAAGCGGCAGTGCAAGGGAGGCTGGAGGGACAGGTGGAAATAATCAACCAAACAAGGTTTCTCCCTTCATATAGTGAGGTGGGACACGACAGGAGGAGAAGTGTGCAGGCAGTTTGAAAGCTGGCTAGTGTGTGTGCCGAACCAGAGAATTTAATACGAGCGCACAATCAATTAAAAAACAAAAAAACAAAACTGTTACACAATCGAAAGAACGGTGTGTTGGGTCACGGTCCTTTGCAGTGGTGCCGAAACTCAGCTGGTATGCCAGACTCACATCGCCCGGGCTCCGACACCCGCCCCTGGGCCAGGAGGGACTACAGCGTTCCGGTAAGGAGTCAAGGGGGTATGCCCCATGCTTTGGTGGACACGGGCTGTACGCAGAGCCTTATGCACCAAAGCTTGGTTCGCCCCGGGGCATTGCTGAAAGCAGAGTGGGTAGAGGTGAAGTGTGTTCATGGTGATATTCACAAGTATCTCATAGTCCTGCTGATATTAAAATACAAAGGCAAAACACACAGAGTTAGCCCGCACCTGCCCCCTAATTCCGGGTACGAAGTGAACAGCGTTTAATAACGTGTTGGGGCAGTATGCGGGGATGCAGTCACGGCCATTAGTAGCGTGTAGTGTCTGCGCGGTGCTCAGCGGCGACTTCCGACACTGACTCCGGGGGGGTCTTTGACCAAGTGATAGAAATTGATGGTCACGTGGTGCGCCCTGAAGCCGTGCAGACCTACCCGCTCTTTGTATTATTAAAAAAGGCTTTATCGAGTGAATCATGACACTCGCACAAAGGAGACATACCCTGTTGAGGAAAAAAAAATGTCAGCGGCCTCCACCTGTAAAACCATTCCTGTTTTAGGTCTGTCTCATTGTTGGTGCTCTAGTGCACATGTTAGTAATTTCATTAACACCAAAGCAGCTGAAACGAATTCACAATCCTCTTTGTTGTATATACAATACTTGTCCTGGTTAAGGTGTAACAGGAGAAAAAGGTATTAGAATTCATTTTGGGGGAACACAAGTATGTGAGCTAAATGTCACTGCAATCCATCCAAAAGACCTTGAAACAGTTTACTCAAAACCACAAATCCAGTTGACCAAAATGAACAAAAACACTCAACAGCTCAAATGCAAATATGCAAAGGGATAAATTACTGGGCATATAGATTTTGTACCCTGTATGACATGCAGTCTTATTGATAATTTCTGACAAATCAGTGGGCTACTTCAGTGCACACAGTTGACCTTTTTTAGTCACTAACCTCTGAGGATTGCTCGTCAAAGATTCTATAGGAATCAATTCAATATTACCTGAAATATATAACTGAAGCAAAATAGCTTCAGTTATTTTGCTTCAGTTATACATTTATGCTTCAGTTAGATATGTTATGCAGATTGAATACATAACATTCAATCTGCAAGTTGAAAATCTTTTAGTTGGTTGTTTGAATTCATGTTCATGTGCTTTCTTATTTTTCTGCATGACAGTAGTGTGAGGAAAAGATGAGAAGACTAAAATGTCTCTAACTGAGAAAAAGTGACTCTACCAAAGAGAATCTGGACTTCAGGCTTTGGAACAAGTCCACAGTATCACCATGACAGAGCAAAAATGGGAAGTTCCAAGCTTTCCAATGCCAGTTATTAGGCAGCCATAAGGTCACACATGAGTGGGATTCAAATTAGGGCTGTTCGATATAACGATATATATCGGATGACGATATAAAAACGTCTATCGTTTCATTTTACGCTATCGTTTGTTTCGTGGTGTCGCAAAATAAACTGTTTACGGCAATATTTTTTCATTATTTTGATGGTCACTGTAGTGGCTATATTAATTTCCTAAAGTTCTCTCTTTCTCTTATTTTTAATATAACCACACTACAGACGGACAAGCGCTTGTTTTTATGCGTTGTCGTTAGCAACAACGACGGTAAAACCACCTCGTGTCCGCTTGTTTATTTTCCACATAAACCTTTCACAATAAAGCTCAAGATCCTGTTGAGACTTTTCAAAATAAACTGAATCAAGTGAAAGATGCAGAGTATTTACGGATGAGAAGCAAAAAAGAGCCGCCAGGTGCTAAAAAATAAACCTTAGACTCAAACGTTAGAACAGGCTTTTCCCCGCAGCACGCTGTGTAGTAAATACTCACAAAGAAAACAGCGGCTGTTACAACCTATGTCTAAAAATGTATCGTTTCATGCATCAGTTAAAACACTCGACTCCAGGTACGCGACGCCCAGCTGGAAACACTTCATGCAAGTCGAGCTGCCCGACATTCACAGAATTTACAGAAAATGTTACATTTTTGTGATTTATATCGTTATCGGACGATAGATGTCTTAATATCGGGATATGAGATTTTGGTCATATCGCACAGCCCTAATTCAAATTAAATAAAATTACTATAAGAAAGGTTGCTGAGGGCGTTGTTCATTTTATTGGTGTCACTCAGTCAAACTGAAAGATTTCTCTGCTCAGCAAATGGAAATGAACAGTGTCAGAAAGAAAAGTGTCATTTTGTATTTGGCCCCATTCATTTCTCCTGGCCTTTTAGCTCTTCAGAGAGATTTTTTATGTTACTGTTGGCTAGAGTAGCTGTTCTTGTCAACAGAAAATGGAAATACTCAAATTTAAGTTGCAATAGTGTTAGAAATAATAAAGCCAACAAAGGCTCTAACTGAACCAGTGAAAGACTCTGACAGAGATTAAATGGTCTCAATAAGAAGCAGTCAACCAGCCTGCCTACTGTCCTACATAAAGAAAACTGGAGCAGTGCGTCTTCCTTCAGGTTCATACAAAGTGGGCCACTGTCATCAGTCACTCAGCTGAGGTCGACCAGGAAACACCGCAGCCAATCAGAGATGAGGGAAAGTTTGTCTCTTAGGAGTCTCTTGTCATTGGTACCACTGATTCCTGAACATCAACAGATCCTAAAAACGGACTACATTTGTGAGTACATGCACTTTTTTTCACCTCAGTCACCTTTAGAGTTTCAATGGTAACTCTGATTAAAATTGGTAATACAAATACTCAGCTGAGATGAGTAACAGTTCACACCAGGCATTTCCATAACTGTCTGCCCAGAAGTACCAGCTATCAATTGTTGCAACCTGTTTGTGAGCAAAACATGTAATAGACACACCGGCCCACTGTGTCAATTTCACACTTTCTCTCCAAAACGTGCTGAAGTTGTAGTACCAGCAGGGGGGAGATGATATATTCAAGTAGGCTTTTTTTTTTTTTGTGGCCTGTGAGGTTGGACACTGAATTATTATTAACATTAATTATTAGCATCTTTACCATCATAATGCCTTGTTTTCAGCAGCACTAAATTTTGCAAGGACAGAAACGTCAGAATGCTGATATGTTTGCTTTTCTTCACTGTAGCCATTACATGCTCTTTTAAAGGCATGCAGACACACAAACTCTGTTATTCACTAGAACACTTAAACAAGCAAACAGACACTTGCACAAAAACACATACATGACACACACACCAAATCTATGTCATCTAGCAGATACAACACTGTCAGAACTCTTTTTGTCTCCTATCAATGTAAGAAATCCTTCCAAGAAGACAGTATAGGCTGTTTTATTTCATACCACCACAAAATCATTAATTTCGATCATGAGAAAAAAACCCTGTGAAATCCTGGAAACAATGCATTATAAGCACCCACAGCAGGTGCCAGTCATTCATAGTAACTGAGGGTGGAAACGTGAAAGCAAGCTGAAATAACAAAAAGCACCAAAGCGTGAACCTGCTAGTCAACAGGCGGAGAGACTTAAACTCCTGTGGCCTCAGCTCCTAATCCAGCCAGGAATTAAAGCTGCATCACGCTGCTTAATACTACCACAACCCCCCACTGCTGTATGCGATGAAATTAACGATCCATTTACTGTCTGAAAGAGGTCAACAGCTTCGTCTTAACAATGATCAAAATAGTCACCTTGTAATCCTGTTACTGACTTGCCAACAACTGAGACATCACAACAGAATCAGACGAACACACATGGATACATATAGTTCAGCTTTAACCAACAAAAGAACTGTATTACATAATTTTAGCAAATTAAAAACCCTTTAAGCTTTTTTAACTACTGCTCAGACTTACAACTGCAAACTCAACATTTTTTTTTAATTTTATTTTTAAGTTTTTTGTTTGGTTTTTTTACTGGTGCTGATGTAGATATCTATAAAGCACCAGTGATTACAAATGTGACAGTTGGGAAGCTAGGACTGAATGTCTGGTTTCAGTGATTATCGTAAAATCCTGACAAAGAATAAGCTATTTCCAGCAAACAACTGACTGTCTATACATGCCTGGCCATAAATGTGTTTTGGGCTTCTTCTTTTTTTTTGAGTAATAAATCTAAATATTTAACAACACAGTAGATCACCGATTTAATTAAATAATTTGATTATTATAATTAACTGGACAAATCAGGAAACTCTGTCAAATATTTCTGTAGATCTGTAATCCTGAGATCAGAAGCTCAAAGCTTAAAAATTAGAACTGAAGCTTATTTGAAACATTACCAGACTAGACGGGGGGAAAAAACAAAAGGTCAAAGAATATTGGTTTTGATCTCAGCATGCATTATATATAACGGAGTGTTAAATCACAACTAAACTGACTGAAAAAACATTTCACTGTCAGTGTGCCGACTGTTTTCATTCACTCCTTCAGTATCTATTCTATTTCTGCTCAGGGCAACATGCTGACAGCTGCCACACTGCAGGTCACATCCCAAATGCTTTGTAGGCACTGTGGAGGGCTGTAGCCATATGGTCACCAGCATCACATAACATACCAATATTGGATTAACAATACACACAAACACACAACCCTATTGTCTCTTACGCTACCACAGTGAGCAGTATAAATACAGGATGCTTCCATACATCTATTGTTAACATTGTCTTCTTTTTCTTTTCTTTTTTTTTTTTTTCTTACCAAATGGACCATCCCAGCCTTGCCGTAATGGTCCATTTGATTCACCTTTTATTGTTTATTTTATTTTCACTTGCTGAATACGGGACAGACTTGACTGGTGGAAAGAAAGGGAGAAAGAAAGAGGAAAGAAAACAGCTGAGAAGAGGGACGGGGAAAAGGGCAAAACCAAAAACCAACAGAATAAGCAGACAAAAAATACATATATCGATCACCTGGATCACCTGTTGAGAAAGAAAAAGAAAGCAAGCAGAAGAAAACGAGAGTAATAAACAACATCACAATGATATATGGGAATATGACAGTAAATACTAAATATTAAACATTATTGTGCAGCACGTGAGATCGACAGCGCACAGTGTGCTTTGAGGTAGGAGCCAAAAAGGGTGTAGTTTGTGTGTGTGATCACCCGTGTGTGCACCTGTGAGCATGAACGCAGCTTGTTTTTAAAAGGTTCCTTCATGTAATGATCTGCTAGAGGGTGTGGGGGCCACTGCCCGTCCTCCAGGGCATGAAGCAGGTATGGAGGAGATCAAAACTCCAGACATCCAGAGGCCCCAGAACACAAGAGACCAAGGAAGACCAACAGAGGGGCAGCCGCGCCACTATCCCAGAAAGAGCTGAGGAGAGTCCCAGATGAGGGGTCACTCAGCAGCCGCGAGCAGAAGCCGGGGTTGCAGTGACGTGCCCGTGAGCTCCGCCGGCAGCCAGCTGTGCCTGAGTGACCGAGCCCCGGGCCGAGAGGCAAGGGCACCCCATCCCCGGTGGCCCGAGCGAGCCCCAGGCTCCAGGCCCCGATAAGCAGCCGCCAGGAGTGAGCGGTGGGTACCTGGGCGCCCACCCGGACACAAAGAACCACCAACGCACCGATGTCTGAGGCGTCTGCCACCGGCAGGGGAAGTGGTGGGGAGATGGGCCTCAAACCTTGGAGGGCCTGAGATGTCCCCAGAGAGGTGGCGTCTGATACCCAACCTGACATATAGACACAGACAAACAGGCACACACAGATACAAACATCTATTCCCACCCTCATGCTCTCATATACAATTACTCAACACTCACCCAACGTGGAGACACACATAGAGAGACACTGTACACACAATCACACTCCCCAAGCGTACTCTAAGCCCGGGTCTAGGTACCCTTGCCCTGGAGGGGGAAACTGCGCCCAGACCCAGGTGGTGTTACCCTTTTCCCTGCGGTGGGGAGAAGCAGACTGCCCGACTCCGCAGCAGCAGGGAGGCCCCACATTCCAGACCCCAGTCGGACGGCCAACTCCTCCTCCTAGCCCCCCGCTCCAGCAGGCCGCAGAGAACGGGGTGTGGAAGACTCAAACCTCCCTCCACCCGCTCATATGTAGTGTTGATGTATGTGTGTTCTAAGGTGCATTTAAAACCCAGGAGGGCATGGAGCTACCTGCCAGAGCAGCAGGTAAGCGTATAGCCCCTCCTGATAGCCCTCAATGTCTACGTGTATTTAAAATTGAGAGGTGGGCAACGACGCCAGGGGTGAGGTGTACACCCTGATGGTAATTTGGAATCCGTGTAGCGTGCCCACCCCAAGATCCTATATGTATGTGTAATGAGAGTGTGAGTAATGTGAATGTCTAAGTTGTGGGATAAAATTGAGGCGGAGGCAGCCAGAAGGGGACAGAGGGGGGGGATGTCTCCTCTGCACCCTGGTGACACACCCCTACCCCAAGGCCCTGCATGTGTGGGTGATTGTGGTGGAGCGGGAAGAGGGAGGCAGCTGGAGATGGGGAGGGAAGGAAGGGAGGGGCAGTGACCCCTCCTGGGGCCAGCTCCCCGCTGACCCCAGTAGGCACCCCATACTCTGCAACCCGCCAGGGAAAGGGGGCCCAGGCCCATCCAGACCGGGGCCCAGTGCAGCAACGCCGCCCAGCCCCACAGAGCCCGGGACAGTCCACCTGACCCCACCACAGAGAAAACTGCACCCACCCCATCATCCACTCATCTTCCAGACTACACAAGACAATAGACGCCCAGGCTGAGATCTTCCTCCACCTCTCCTGTACACCCACCCGCCCACAACCCCGGCAACACACCAACCAGGACCCAAGCCCCTGAGGCTTGGCCAGGGCCCCAGCCCAGAGACGGAGTGCCCCCAGAACCTCACGCCCATCCTGGACCCACCCAGGGGCAGCCAGGCTACCAGGTCAGTAACCCACGTCCGTCAGCACAGACCCTCCCTAGCCCTGCTGCACGCAGCCACGAGGAAACCGTCACCTAAGAGCCAACAGAGCCCCTAATTGGCCATGACCGTTACCCCGGTTGAGCCCCCAAGGAAGATGCTCCCGGGAAACCCGTGATGCCCTAAGCCTGTCCCTACCCCCACACCAATCACAACAGTGAAGGTGGGACCAAACTAAGACCCCCACCCCACTAGGTGATGGAGCTGATCAAAGGAGCCCAGAGCAATTGATCTGATGTGGTGGCAGAGGCTGTATCAAGACTAATGTAATCTAATAGATAATTTCTATATTGGTTAGAATTAAGATTATTTTTATTTTTCCAGTTCATGAGGACTGTTTTCTTGGCTATGCATAGGGCAGTGAAAACCATATGGGCTATATTCTTTTCCGGAGTGACATTATCTAAGCTGCCCAACAAACATACTAAAGGGAAGTTGGAATGTTACATTTCAGACACTTTGATAAGTCTTCACATATCTCGCGCCAAAACTTCTGAACTGGTGGACAGAACCAAAGAGCGTGGATATAATTGTCCGGTGAATTGGTTTGGCAGTGTGAGCAGTTGTTGGTAGACGTAAAGCCCATCTTGAACATCCGATGGCCTGTATAGTGCACTCTATGTAGTATTTTGTATTGAATTAATTGAAGACTGGGATTTCTAATTAGATGAAAGGTTTTTAAGCAAATCTGAGACCAGAAGTTTTGGTCAAAGTTAACTGATAAATCCGCTTCCCATTTGATTCATCTGTTTTAGAAAGCATTCTGTATATTTTGGATAGTAATTTGGGGGTTTTAAGAGTAAGAAATTGAACCACACTTGGTGGCGTTTGTAGTTCAACTTGACCCGGTTTAAATCTCTTTTTATTATGGATTTAATTTGTTGATATTCTAAAAATCTTTTCTTGTTGATCCCATATTGTGTAACTAGTCTGTCAAATGAAATAAATTCTGTTCCTTCTAGTATATGTTCTAAGTATTTGATTCCTTTACTACTCCAATCTGAAAAGTTTATCATATTATTGTTTTGTAATATGTCAGGGTTGTTCCAGATAGGTGTACGTTTGCATGGGATTAATGAAGACTCTGTCAACTTCAGAAACTCCCACCACGCTGTCAGAGAAGAGCTGATGTTGATGCTTTTGAAGCATTCATGTCGTTGGATGTTTGAGCTGATAAATGGTAGATCTGAAATCTCTAGATTATTGCAAAGTGCTTGTTCTACATCTAGCCAAGGTTCATCTAAGAGGGTATGTTTTTGCCATCCTGAGATAAACTGAAGCCTGTTGGCTAAGAAGTAGTGCTGAAAGTTAGGTAGTTCTAATCCTCCTTTATCCTTGGTCTTTTGTAGTGTTTTTAAGCTTATACGTGGGGGCTTATTTTTCCAAAGGAATTTGGACATATATGAATCTAGAGATCTGAACCAATCTTGCGGCGGTTTAGTTGGGATCATTGAGAATAAATAATTTATTTTTGGTAATACCATCATTTTATAGCGGCAACCCTTCCCATGAGTGATATGGGTAGACATTTCCACCTAGCCAGATCACCTTCTACCTTCTTTAAAAGTGGGATATGGTTTAATTTAGTTAGATCTGCAAGCTTGGGAGATACATTAATACCTAAATATTTTATATTTCCCGATTGCAGTGGAGTAGAAGAGGAATTATGGAAGGAGCAATTAATCGGAAGGACTGTAGATTTTGACCAGTTAATTGAGTAATCTGATATTCTTGCAAAAGAGTTTATCAGTTCAATCACCCCAGAGATATTGGTTTGTGAATTTTGGAGAAAGAGTAACACATCATCCGCATAAAGGCTGATTTTATGTTCCACGTTCTTGCATTTTATGCCCTTAATTACTGAATTCTGTCTAATTGCTGCTGCTAGTGGTTCGATAAAAATTGCAAACAGTGAAGGGAGAGTGGGCATCCCTGCCTGGTGCCCCTCAGGAGACAGAAGCTGGAGGATGTCTGGTCATTTGTTCTCACACAAGCTGTTGGGGAATTATATAATATTTTTAACCAGTTGATGAAAGAAGATCCAAAACCAAATTTGTGTAAAGTTGCAAATAGAAATTTCCAGTTAACTCTGTCAAACGCTTTTTCTGCATCTAAAGAAAATATTGTAGTTTCAAGGTTTTTACTGTATGAGTAGTCTATCAAATTAAGTAATCTACTTTTATTTGTTGATGAGTGCCTACCTTTTATGAAACCAGTTTGGTCAGGATGAATTAAGACGGGGGTTATTTTCTCTAATCTCTTTGAGAGAGCTTTGCAGATTATTTTGAGGTCTACATTTATAAGGGATATTGGACGATAGCTTGAGGGATATACAGGGTCTTTGCCTGGTTTTAGTAAGAGATTAATGTTTGCAGAATTCATATTTGATGGAAGTCTGCCATTTTCTTTGATTTCCAACAACGTTCTGTATAAAACTGGTGCTAGAATCGTCCAGAATTCTTTGTAGAATGCTGCAGGAAAGCCATCTGGGCCTGGAGCCTTATTATTGGGCATACTTATCAGGGCTTCCTGGAGTTCACCTGGTGTCAGTGGCGAATCTAGTGCCATTGCTTGAGTGTCTAATAATTTTGGGAGAGTTATGTTGTCTAAAAACTGATCAATTTCCTTTTAGATGGGTTTATTTGTGGTGAATACAACGTTTTATAGAAATCCCTGAAAATGTTGTTTATTTGTTTCGGTCATATACTGTGTTCCCAGATGAATCTTGAACAGCACATATAGTTGTTTTTTCTTTATTTATTTTTAGCTGGTTTGCTAGAAATTGACCGGATTTATTACTATGTTCATAATTTTGTAAGCGTAGTCTTTGTACTAAGAATTTTGTTTTTTATCAATTATCTCATTTAATTCTAGTTTTGTTTTGCGTATTTTGTTCAATATTTCCTGATCTTGGTGGTACGCGTGGCTTCTTCTAGGGATTTGATGGTTTTTCTAATTCCTGAATATTTTTGTTTTCTTCTTTCTTTTTATGTGATGAGAAAGAAATTATTTTACCTCTCATCACAGCTTTCCTGCTTCCCATAGAACAGAAGCTGATGTTCCGGGAGTGTCATTAAAGTCTAAATATGAAGTCCACTCTTTTTAAAATATTTAATAAAGTCTTCATCTTTAAGCAGTGAAGTATTAAATCTCCAGTTTTTACTTGGCGTAGTATTATTCTTGTGCATTAGTGTTAAAGATACAGGAGCATGATCGCTGACAACTATAGGATGAATCTCAGTGTCTGAAATGTCACTCAGCAGTGAGCTGCTGACCAAAAAATAATCCAGACGAGAGTAGGAGTGATGAACATGTGAGAAGAAAGAATATTCCTTACTGTTGGGGTGAAGGGCGCCATGCATCGCAAAAGACCAAAGTCGCTCATATACTGTTTGATTATATTTGTGGACTGCCAATTACGCTGAGTTCCTGCTGTATTGAGCCTATCCATTTCTTCATTTAGTCCAAGGTTGAGGTCGCCTCCAAGAACAAGTGTGCCATCTAAGTGTTCAGAGAGTGCACTGAAAAAACTGTGAAAAAATGAGGGATCATCAACATTTGGACCATATACACTTACAATACATAGCTTTTTATCACATATAGATAGTTTAATGATTAAGAATCTGCCCTCTGGATCTATAACTGTATCGAGTACTGTGAAATTAATATTTTTATGTATTAAAATTGCTACGCTACCACAGTGAGCAGTATAAATACGGGATGCTTCCATACATCTATTGTTAACATTGTCTTCTAACTGACTGGCTGTGTTTTGTTAGATTATATTGGGATATGTCCCACATACTTACTAATCATCTATAAAGTCATACTTTTGATAAAGTGTGTTATGATGCTATTGTTGTCTGTAACCCAATTAATTAAATTAAATTAAATCTACCTACCTAGTAACACCTGTCATCAGCAGTGTTTAGCATTAGAATAGAATAGAATAGAATAGAATAGCCTTTATTGTCATTGTACAGGGTACAACGAAATTGGAGTGCCACTCCGTTGGTGCAAAATGCAATAATAAATATAAATGTAAAATATAAAAGGTACAATAAAACAAACGTAAGTACTCAAACAAAAGTAAGTATGATATTTACAGGATAGCAGCATTAATATAATGACAGTATGAATAGCAGCATAATATAATGACAGTGACAGTATGGTATGGCTAAGCAGGTTCAATTGTTTTTGTGCTTATTTACAACGGTGATAGCTCTGGGAAAGAAGCTATCCCTGAATCTGTTTGTCCTGGTTTTATGTGACCTGTATCGTCGGCCTGACGGTAATAGTTCAAACAGTTGATTGCTGGGGTGACAATGGTCCTTGATGATATTGCCAGCTCTGCTGAGGTACCGAGAGTTTGCAATGACCTCTGTCAATGGAAAATTGTACTTAGCAGTCAGTATAAGCTTTTAATGATATAAGTTTGCATATGATAGAATACTGTATGTTGACCTTTTAATGACTTAGACTGTTGTCCACTACAAGACTGTTTTATAAATTCTTTCTCACAGCGATAATAGCTGAACAAGCAGGAAGAGGAGAGCTGGACACTTTTATCTGACGCCCCTAACAAGAAGAAGAGAGGCGCGTCTTTCTGTATCCCACAACACACATGCATACACCTAAACCACTCTTATCTTCACTCCCTACGCACTAACTTTCCTCTGCCTATGAATAGACGTATTCACTGTTGTATTATTTTTGCATATAAATAAAGACAAGTGCAAGAACAGAGCGCGCATCACAGGGCCCCCACTCTGGTGTGAGCATTCTGTGACCGCCCTTGTATACAAGTGAAAACCACAGCGTCTGTGTGTTTCTACCCTTAGACTCTTAGCTGAAGAAGTGTCTTTAGAATAAATCTCTTGACTTTTATTTTGGTCCTTTGAGCCGGATCAGAAATATCAGAATTGTTATCTGTGACTCTGTTCCAGGATCTGGCATACTGTTTCCTGACACCGTGGAGCCAGCACCGAAGACTGTGCACAGCCCTCTTAGACGAGGAGGACCCGGGACGTTTGAGTCCGGGCCGGTCTGGTCCACGGCGGTGGGATTCAGTCTGACGATCCGAACCACCAGTGAGTCGTCTGAGGGTGAGAAACACTATTTTTGATATATAAAACGGCCGCAAAGGTTTAAAGAAACGTGATAAATTAGGTTTAAGTTCGCCAAAAAAGGAACTGTGTTTAGACTGGTTTTAGAGGTAGCCAAAATTACTTCGTGACAAATTACAATACGTTTAGGCAAATTAAAACACGTTGAGACAAAGGAATTAAAATAGGTTTAAGTTCGCCAAAAGGAACTGTGTTTAGACCGGTTTTAGAGGTAACCGTCAAATACTTCAGTAACAAATTAGCGCAAGAAATGTCTATGTGTGTGTATGTGTCTAGAAGTAAGTTGATTTACAGCACAATAAGCTGCTGAACTACTTCTATTTTATTTGTTTTCTTTGCTGAGGCTCACGTACTGGTGACAAAGGAAAACGGTTGGGTTTCATCTCATAAAACTGGTACCGCTTCACCTATAGGGTGAAGTCGAAGGCCGTATCAGTAAACCACTCCGAAGTCAGGCGTGCCAGTGACGGCCCAGCAAAATCTTTGAAAATGGGGAATAAACAAGCAAAATTAACACCTGATGAGGAATGGTTAGAAAAACAACAAACCGGAGCAGGTAGAATAAGTGCAAATAGGTGGAGAAATCCACGAAAAGCTAAAAACCGCAGCTGGGAAGGGAAATGCAATCCTTCAGCTGTTACCCAGCTGAAAGCTGTCCTGAAACAAGAAATTACATTAACAAAAGACCCAAAGAAGAAATTAAAACGTGAAGAAGAATATAAACTTTTCCAAGCATGGGAAACTGAAGCTGAAAGGAGAACTGAAAATAAGAAAAAGAAAGAGGAAAATAAAAAACTATTTAAACGCACTTTCATTAAAGGATTACTACCACCCATTAGGTCTCATGTAGAAAAGCATTGGGTAACGCAAGATACGGGTACAGCAGATGAGGCGTTTCAATATGCTAACCATGCACAGACAGTGGTGAAACGGAAAGAGAAGGTCTCAGTTTTTGCCCTCGATGCTGACACTGTTCTCACAGCTTTTAGTGGAGGCTACAGGGGAGGTTTCAGAGGCCAAAAGAGAGGGAGAGGAATGCATAGGGGAAGAGCAAGAGGTAGAGACAGACCTAGATACACACCAAACAGTAATTATAGCACTACATGCTGGAAGTGTGGAAAAAAGGGACATTTTGCACGTGACTGTAAGACACAGAGAACGCCCGACACAGAATGATTAGCTGCAACCACTGTGGCTGTCAGACAGATGAAAGAGAGAGACAGGAAAAAACAAAATAAAATGAACAAAAGGCTAAATTGAATTAGAACTTAACTGTAATGTATTCAAAATGATAATAGCAAGGATAGCAACCTGTAAACTGGTATTAACAATAGAATGAAAGAAAATACATAACTCACACAAACATATATTAAATGAAATAGAGAGATGCATGAGGTATATTAAGGTTGTGTCATTGTTCAGCCAAGGAAAGTGTGTGAAAAGGAAAATGTCTCCAGCTTGGGAAGGGGTGAAACTGCAGATCACCCCCCATCCCTCGATAGATGCAAAATAAAATATAAATAAAATATTGTAATATACTATTGCTGTTATATAAAAAGATAATAACATTAACATAATATTAATATGAAGAGGCACCTCAGTCAGCTATGATGTGAGGTGGATAATTGTTAAAAGTAGTCTGCATCAAGCTTAAGGTTTGCTCAAATTCAGTATAATGACATATGAGATGAAGAAAATAAAGAAAATATCTAAACTAATTAAGTGCATAGAGGCACTTGACCTGCTTGAAAACCTGTCATCCTAGATGAGACATTGCTGAAATATAGAGCACACCTATACTAACAACTAACAAGCTAAACCCTCTATACAACAGCTAAAGCTACACAATTGAGAAGCTGAATTAAATATATGGTCACTGCTAAGCTGATGAGCAGGTTACACATTTTTTAGAGCAGGAGCTGCATAAGAACACATCAGAGGGAGGGAAACAGCTATTAAAGCTCAAACATGAAGCTGTCTGTGGGCTCAGTTTTTTTTTTTTTTTTTTTTTTTTTTCCCCTCACGCTTCTGATTTGTTTTTGGCAGTAGCCTTTTTGCATCCTGACTTATGTGTGTAAAGCGTTTAAGCCATCAGTAACTTGTTTTTGTTTTGTTTTGTTTTTTGTTTTGTTGGTTTGAAAAATGAATAAATCTGTGATCATACTTGTGGATCACAGTGGCACATAATGATTAGGCATATGATTTACTAGTGCAGATGTAATAACTTTATTCTAAAATTCAAGGAGAACAAACAAGAACACCATCTTCAGTTATGTCTTGTTATTGTTCTCTGTGCAGTGTGCTGAGTTTTGTTTTTTGTTTCTTTTGTTTTTTGAAATGTTGCTTGAGTGATGAGTACTGTAACTTCTGAAGTGGCTCTCACCATGTGTCCTTGATGATGATAAGTTCAGAGCCAGCTGAGAGCTGGGTTGTCTGTTTTGTTTTAGGTGACATGCCAGAAAAGTTAAAACTTAGTTTCTTGTTTTGAAAAAAAAGGGGGAAAAGGGAGGTTTTGTGTTTCTCAACCAAGAACAACTACAATTTCATTTTCTGTTTTTCAGAAAGGAGAATTTATAATAATGATAATAATAATAATAATAATAATAATAATAAAACAAAGAGTGATGTTTTGTTTAAGTGGTGAAGACAGCTAATACTGCAAAATACCATTTAGTGCATGATCTGCGAGCAATAAATGAAATCATCTTATTTATCTTTAAATAAACTCCAATTATGGAGACCTGAAGTCACATGCTTAGGGCACACCCTCTCAGGTGAAGGCAGAAAGCTACTAAACAAAGAAAAGAAGCTATACAAAATGTGCCACAGCCACAAAACTAAGCATTTACATTCTTTCTAACTCCCAGTGAGCCTGAGTTATGACCTTGGCTCCCTGTTTTTCTGCCTCCACCAAAGGTGGGGATGACGCTCCCGTGGCTCTTTCCTATCACAAAGAAAAAAAAAAGAAAAAAGAAAAGAGAGGCCCCTGCTCTCTGAATACAATATTCTTTTCATAACTCAGCGGTATGAAATGTCATGAAACAGTGTAACTCACTCACAATAAATCAGCAGCATAGGATAATACAAACCTATCTAATAAATCTAATGATTTTCACATTCTTTTAACTCAGAAGTATGATGTGGCCTACAGCAGTATCATGATTCACTCACTTTGATTACAGGTATAATGTAATATAATCTCACAACTACTACAAGCACATTTGCCTTTCTTAACACACGCGAGTGAAAGGCAACTGTTGAGAAAATGCTCTTTTGGGTGAGACAGTCCCAGAGGCCTTGCATGCAAGCTACTAACACACATACATGCAATGAAGAACAGCTTACACTACAGCACACACTATACATGCGCCTATATCTCTCATTAGTGTTAAAACAGGGAAAACTTAATAGTTTTGTTATCAAATGCTGAAGTTTATCCACTACTAACAAATAAACTCTCTGGGTTGCAGGACAACTTCAAAAAGAACGAGACTGGTATGACCAACCAGTGATGAAACAACAAATTTAGTGGTTAAGAGTCAAATTGTGAGATGTTTTCTGCTGATTGAATCATACAAGTGATTACTGAAGGAAGGAAAATTCCTTTTTGTGCTTTTAAACGTGATCTTCACAATTTTAATATCTACCTGTGTTGTCCTGTCAACTTGGTGGGTTATGAGTTAATTATATTGTGAGGAAAACAAAAAAAAGGGAGAGAAGGCTGACACAGGGCCTGGCCCGGTGTTTCTCCCTCTGAATAACACAGCCAATACAACATCATTTTCCTGTTCGTCTGTTTTTGTTTTGTTTTTGTTTTTTCTCTTTATGTTTAATTACAGGCTGCTTTGCCGGTCCTGAAAGCCGAAGCTGACCTGGACTCCTGCTCTCCCCTCTACCATCTCTGACCTTGACCCTGACCAAATGCTGCAGCAGCTGGACCCATAACAACAATCTAAAAATGTCAACAGTGCTACAGGAAAGCGATCTCATGCAGCAGAGACAGAGAGGGTTAAATCCAAGGCCCGTTTCACTACACGGGGGGAGATTTCCAGACAGCTTCAGCTGACAGAGCTGTGACGAGACGCCCATTAAGCCCGAATGAAAAGTAAGGCCGAGCAAAAGAATGCTGACCTTGATAACTCTGCATTAACACTGTGCAGGACAGTGACGGACCAACACGGATGATCGGGCAGCAGAAGAAAGGGCGTGCCAGAGACAGGAGGAGCAACTGAGGTCAAAAGGCACCTCAGAATGGACAAAACACAGAAGAAGATGCAGGTTTCACCTGCGGTGAGCATGGACACTGGAGAAAGGACTGCCCCAATTGGGGCCAGGACCAGGACAGACTGAACTATGAGCAGCAGCAGCAGCAATGGTCGCAACCGGACTGAAAAGGAGGAGGGCAGGACCCCAGGGCACGCTTCAGGCCGTGGTTTACCCAAAACACCAGAACAGGAAAGTGATAAACATGCCAACATACACTAACATACACATCTACACACACTGACTCAGAATGAAGAGAAACACACACCTGAACAGACGTGCACTTGTTGATTGAGTGAGAAATGACACACACACACATCAGACAATGTACACTCATCAAACATGACTGACGCCCTGAACGCCTTGAGACAGATCAAGCAGGCCCAAAATCAGGACTATGTAAGTAATACAAGTGACTGGTTTTCTTGGCTTTACACTGGCTCCTGGCTACAGCTGCTAAAAGACTACTACTGCCTTTTCACTGTGCAATACTTTTTGTTAAAAACCAACGGTGCAATAGACTTCAGTACTTGAAATACTTGAAATACTTGCAATTCCTTTGTATTCTTATTCTTATTTATTCTATTTATCCCTTTTTGTATTTTTACTTTTATTTTGTGTCTTTGTAACATGTATACTGCCATGTCTAAAACTCATGATTAACCGTATAATTGTTTCCACTGTTGCTGCATACATAGCCGTGACAAATGATGATGATGACCCCGACCTGTTGGAGCATGAAGACTTTGTGTGACTAATGATGATGTGACAGAAAATGTACAACAAGATGTTACATACTGATATCTCACTTGAAAGTTATACTGACAACAGGAGGGAATGTCAATGGAAAATTGTACTTAGCAGTCAGTATAAGCTTTTAATGATATAAGTTTGCATATGATAGAATACTGTATGTTGACCTTTTAATGACTTAGACTGTTGTCCACTACAAGACTGTTTTATAAATTCTTTCTCACAGCGATAATAGCTGAACAAGCAGGAAGAGGAGAGCTGGACACTTTTATCTGACGCTCCCTAACAAGAAGAGAGGCCGCGTCTTTCTGTATCCCACAACACACATGCATACACCTAAACCACTCTTATCTTCACTCCCTACGCACTAACTTTCCTCTGCCTATGAATAGACGTATTCACTGTTGTATTATTTTTGCATATAAATAAAGACAAGTGCAAGAACAGAGCGCGCATCACAGGGGCCCCCACTCTGGTGTGAGCGTTCTGTGACCGCCCTTGTATACAAGTGAAAACCACAGCGTCTGTGTGTGTTTCTACCCTTAGACTCTTAGCTGAAGAAGTGTCTTTAGAATAAATCTCTTGACAACCTCCAAGCTGGGCAGAGAGCAGCCAGTGATCTTCTGGGCTGTGTTGATGACCCTCTGCAGTACTTTCCTGTCTGCAGCTGAGCACCCTGCATACCATGTTGTTATGCCGTACGTTAGGATGCTCTCTATGGTGGCTCTGTAGAATGTCACCAGCAGCCTCTCCTCCAGGTTGTTCCTCCTGAGCACTCAGAAAGTGGAGACGCTGCTGGGCCTTTTTTTTACCACCGCAGTGGTATTTGCAGTCCAGGAGAGATCATCAGAGATCTGCACGCCCAGAAACCTCATGGAGTGTACCCTCTCCACACGGTTCCCGTGAATGTAAAGTGGGGCTGGGTCTGCTCTGCCCTTCCTGAAGTCCAAGATGAGTTCTTTAGTTTTCGTGGTGTTCAGTTGGAGGTTGTTAACTGAACACCACTCACCAGTCTGTTGACCTCATCTCTGTAGTCCGACTCATCCCCCCTTGAGATGAGTCCAACCACAGTGGTGTCGTCCGCAAACTTTATGATGGTGTTTGAGAGATGGGTAGGGGAGCAGTCGGATGTGTAGAGCGTAAACAGGAGGGGACTCAGAACACATCCTTGTGGAGACCCGGTGCTGAGTGTGATGGTGCTGGACAGGTGGGGGCCGAGTCTGACAGACTGTGGTCTGTTTGTCAGGAAGTCCTTGATCCAGAGGCAGATGGGGGTGGAGAGTCCCAGGTGAGACAGTTTCTGGACCAGGATCTCCGGGATGATATGATTGAATGCTGAGCTGAAGTCCAGAAAGAGCATTCTCACATAGCTTCCTCTGTGCTCCAGGTGACTCAGCGCAGTGTGGAGCGCTATGGTGATAGCGTCCTCGGTGGATCGATTAGTCCTGTAGGCAAATTGGTGGGGGTCCAAAGTGGGAGGCAGACTGGCCCTGATGTGCTGACAGACCAGTCTCTCAAAGCACTTCATCACTACAGGCGCAAGTGCAACAGGCCTGTAATCATTTGGGCTGACCACAGCTGTCTTCTTGGCGATGGGGATGATGGTGGAGGTTTTGAGGCAGGGGCGGGACGGTGTTTAATGACAAGGAAAGGTTGAAGATTTTAGTGAAGACTCTGGTCAGTTCGTCAGCACATGCTCTGAGAACCTTTCCATGTATTCCATCAGGACCTGCCGCCTTCCTGGGATTCACTGACCTTAGAACACACCTCACTTGATGCTCCCTAAGTGTTAGTGTGCCGGTGCTGGGGCGGGTGGAAGTGGTGTGACAGCTGAGGGTCTGGTCGTCTCAAAGCGGGCGAAGAAACGATTTAGATCCTCAGCCAGCAAGGCATCAATCCTAGATGTCGCCTGGTTATTGCTTCTGTAGTTGGTAATGTGATTGATCCCCTGCCACATTTTTCTGGGGTCGTTGTCAGCAAAGTGATCTTCAATCCTCCTCCTATAGGCAGCCTTAGCTTTCCTGATGCCTCTACTCAGGTCTGCCCTGGCCGCCCTATACGCAGCCCTGTCCCCTGACTTGAAGGCAGTGTTGCGGCTTTTTAGGAGGGATTGCACTTCGCTATTCATCCAGGGTTTTTGATTTGGAAACACCCTGACCCTTTTGTTGACGGTGACATTGTCAACACAGTTCCTGATGTCACGAGTACAGTGTCCGTGTACTCCTGGAGGTTGTGGCTGGAGAATAAATCCCATACAGTAGTTGAGAAGCAGTCCTGCAGTTGAGAGAGGGCTCCTTCAGGCCAGGTTTTTATTGTCTTTGTCTGGGGCTTTGTTTTTCCTCAGCAGGGGGGTGTAGGTGGGGGTGAGGGACATGCAGAGGTGGTCAAATCCAGCCAGGTGGGGGAGGGCTGTCGCTCTGAAAGCATGCCTGATGTTTGAATAGACATGATCCAAAGTGTGTTCTCATCTCGTAGTAAAGTCCACAAACTGGACAAATTTAGGAAGCACAGTCTTTAGGCACGCTTTGTTAAAGTCACCGGCGACAATAAAAACCCCATCGGGGTGGGCAAGCTGTTGTTTGTTTATGGTGTTGAGCAAGAGGCTGAGAGCCGTGCCGACGTTCGCATCCGGCGGTATATAAACAGCTATCACAATAACTACTGTAAACTCCCTCGGGATGTAAAAAGGTCTGCACGAGACTGCCAGAACCTCCAAATCAGGAGAACAGTGTGTGTGAATGATCCTGCTGTTACAACACCACTCGTTATGCACGTAAACACATAGCCCCCCTCCTCTGCTTTTACCTGAGTTGCTGTTTCTGTCGTGCCGGTGTAGCGTGCGGCCTGCTAACTCGACTGCAGCGTCGGGAATCAGCGGGTGAAGCCACGACTCCGTAATAAGAATAATGCTGCAGTTGCGTGCAAAGCTCGTGGTGGCTATCTGTAGCTCCAATTCGTCCAATTTGTGGGTGATGGATCTGGCGTTCGATACGAAAAGACTCGGAAGTGCTGGCCGGTGTGGTTGTTTGCGTAGCTTAGCATCTGAGCCCGACCGGCATCCCCTCTTCTGCATTGTTTGCGTATATAAACATACACTGTATATATGAAACGTAAGTGTTTAACCCATGTACTTCTTTGTTCAGTCTGTACATTCATTAATGCTTTTTGTTGTGATGGGCTGTTATTGGACTTACTGTCACCTTCACATCAGCTCAAAGCAGTCTGGCCATTTTCCTCTGACCTCTGGCATCAACAAGGGATATTACACCAGAGATTTGCTGCTCACTGGATACTTTGTTTTTCAGACCATTTTCTGTAAACCTAAACATAACTAAACACAATCCCAGGAGTTTCTGAAATGCTCAGACTAGTTTGTCTGGCACTAACAACCATGCAATGTCACTTAAATCAGCTTTCTTCCCTACTCTCCCTCTCAGTTTGCACTTCAGCCACTCGTCTTGTCCATGTCTACATACCTAAATAGATAAATGCACTGAGTTGCTGCCATCTGATTAGCTAATTATATATTTGCATTAACACATATTAGCATATTGGCCAACATATATGGTGAAACCAATTTTCATATTGGTGTCTGTTAGAGGATGTCAACAAGAAGGGGACTTTTCTACATTTGAATGTTTACCGGTAGCTGAAAGTAGCACCACAGGTGTGCTCACCTGCTAAATGTCACTAAAACGCCATGCTCACACTGTTTGCTCCCGTTACACAACACACACTGAAACTAACTGATGCTTTTATATTTCTTGTGGCTCAGTGAGCTGTCAGAGTCACAGCTGTCAGAATCACTGTACACAGTGGGGTGATTTCTGGCAATTCCAAGTCAAGTCATTCCAAATACAAACATTTAAGCAAATTACAATTACTACCTTGCAGCACTATGACTCTGCTAACCAGTCAAGTTGCAGTTTACACATATGTTATTGTAATCTCACAAAAGGAGTCAATCATAATGTTTAAACCATGGAACATCATGACTGTGGATACAACATGCCAGACACTCATATTTTTTTTTTTTTTTTTTTTAAGACATGAGGTGAAAATGAACTCGAACCATCTTATGACTTTATCCTTGAATCCAAGTGAATATTTGTATAAACCTGTAACAAATTCCCTCAAGCCATGTAAAATCATTATGTTAGGTACATATTTGTGTCTTTTAGTTGTAATCCACTTCATGTTCACTGACTTTATAAAAAAAAAACCAACTAATCCAGTTAACACTGCTGTCACTGGGACTGACAGGTAACTCACTGGAGCACTTTTGATTAACTTTATCTTCTTATTTCTCTTATTTTTATTTTCCTCAGTTCTCACGAAGCTCTTCATATGAAATCTATCATGACTGACAGACACTCTGACCCTTTAGTTCACAAGTGATAACTTTTTTTCTTTTCCTTTTTTACTGGGCGGTGTTTTTATGTTGTTGCATCCACACTGACATTCTTCACATCATGCTGAACCAAACAGGTCTGTAAGTGCGCTCCATTAGGGTTAAAATACGCTAAAATAAAAAGCGCAATTTTATACTATACATTGAACATGACAGAATGAACTACTCTCACTGTCAAAATGCTTCTGCCTAAAGATGTAAACATAACCAGAGTGGGACAAGTCTGACTTTGTCACCTTTGAGGCGTGAATATCAGCACCAGGGTGATGTTGTAAACTAATATGAAGGCTACAAATGCTTTAGCTCCTCATCGCCTAAGGAATATTAAATAATAGTGTTCCCATATGACCTTGAACCGTGTGTGTCTGTGTCTGTGTCTGTGTGTTAGTGTTAATTTCTGGTCACTGTGGCACAAGCAACACAGTGAGCTCCACTGAGCTCTGCCTAGAAGACTGAGGATGCAGTTTAATGAATAGGGTGTGCTACCTTTTAAAGGCAGCTTGTATGAAACATTTAAGGCTTGCTTCACTATCTTAAATTACAAGAACTGGTCTTTTTTTATGATTTTCCTTTTGTTCTGTCATATACTGTGTATACTTTTATAGTGCTGGAGATTTAAGTAGACATGGACAAAGTCTGACATACAAAGGTCAGCATATGTTCATGTAATCTCTATAGGCTGCACTAAATGTTTCACTTTAGACCGTTTTTTTTGTTTTTTTTAATTCGGTTTCTAAATTATATCTATAATCTCTATATTATTATTATTATTATTATCATTATTATTATTATTATTACTACAATTATTACAGTTTTCCAAAACATTTTGAATCACAAAATGGTCAGATTTAAATATAATGAATGAAAGTGAAAAATATATGCACATAAAGAAAACAAAGTATTAACAAAAAAGTATCGGGTTTAACCTTTTATTTTAACCTCCTAGGACCTGGCGTCCACATATGTGGACATCACATTTTGGGTTATTTAGGCCAAAATACTGAATTTTGCTTTACAAGGGCCTGATACCCACTTATGAGGACATTATACTGTTACTGTTCTATCAAAATTTTAAATGAATATCCTCATATGTGGCTCTTATTTTTCTTAAAAACAAAAATAAGGTAAAAAAAATAAATAAAAAAAATCTGGTAATTCTTTGTTTTTACATTCATCAGGCCCCAATGTGACCAAATATCAAAGAGAAATTAAAATTGCATGCTGTGAAAGAGTTCGGGTCTTAGGAGGTTAAACATAATACTATATTCCTCATCTCATCTTTTGCTGGAAAATACTGTCTTTGTATGATAAGAGGGAACAGAACAAGTCTTGTAGTGAACAACAGTCTGAGTCATCAAAAGGTCATGCAGTATTCTATCATATGCAAACTTATATCATTCAAAGTTTATACTGACTACTAAGTACAATTTTCTATTGACAAAGCGCTTTGTAATTTTCTTTAAAACTCTTCTAACTGCAGTGGAAACACTTTGAAAAGCTGTCTTTTCTGACTTCCAAATCTCATACTTTTAATTAAGATTTCTTCCACTTATTCTGAAATCATGTTTCAGCAGTGGTATTGTATTAGCAGTCCGCTGGCAGTTAGTGGACAGTCTGTCTACCTGCAGAGTGGGCCTGTTGTTGATGGAGGCAGTGTACAATGTGGTGTAACGGATCTGGGGCTACTCTTGCTTGTTGGTCTCTCTATCAGCCAGCCAGAGAAGAGTTAACATGCAAAGAGCTCAAATGACTGCTGTGTGTTGCATCTTTGGTGTTTCTTTTCACACTTCTCTCATTCCTGACAGTCTCTTCCCTGTTTCAGCCCAATTGTAACGGTTCTTACACAGCGCCTTTCTACTCAGCCTGAGCACTCAAAGCACTCATTGATTCATGCTAGCACTTTTTTCTATGCTTTTCTGTCTAAGGCTACGTCGTTTCGTTTGAAAACGCATCATTTTCTCTCCGTTTTGGCCTCCCATCCATACTGAGACGGCATTTTCACTCAAGGAAAATGCAGCATTTTGAAAACACTCTCGAAAACGCATACATTTGAAAACTGTGCTTTCGCGTTGCAGTGTGTGGACAGTGAAAATGGAGACTTTTTGAAAACGATGACACATTTTAGTCATGTGATGCAGTCAAGTGACCAATTAAACTAAGATAGCAGAGGGCATTATACAGCAGTTGTTTTGTTTTCTCTCAGTTCTGACAGCCCTATTAAAGATGAATATCAGTTTGTACATGCTCCAGATAGCTTTCAAATTCTTTAATTCTCACTCGCTATTGCAACTTTGTACTTTTGTGGTACTTGCAGCAACATCTCCACCTCATTGTTAGTCCATTTAAAAAAAAAGTGTTGCTTTTCCTCGACATTTTGCCGCGACGTTTTAAAGAGCCAGAAGGTGAATAAACGGCAGAGAGAAATGAGGCAGGTCGAATTGTCTTGCGTTTCACGCATGCGCAGTACTGGAACATAAGCGTTTTCGGCCGTTTTAATGTGGACGCACAACTCTGTGAAAATGACTGAAAATGATAGTGTGGACGCGGAGCGTTTTCAGACGAAAACGCTGTTTTCAAATCTATCTGGCTAGTGTGTACGTAGCCTAACATTCACATTCCAATGGATGCATCAGTTAGTATCTGCAGACTGGAGCAGCCAGGGATGGAACCACCAACCTACAGATTGGTAAATGACCTGCTCTACCTCCTGAGCTGCAGCCACCCACTTGACAACCAATCAACATTTGTTCAACACACAGAATCTTTAACATCCAGAAACCTGTAGTTGCTATGTTAGAGGACACATGGCTCTGAATGAGAGCACAAACGCCCCACCCACCTGCTGTTCATTATGTTATTAATGAGGGGCAGCCGGAAGAAGTCAAAGAAGTCAGCATAAGTAAAGTACAAATCAACTGACCAGGGGCTGGATGTGTTCCAGCGTTCTTGGCCCTGTCTGGTAACCATGTCCAGTTATGAGCTAGGCAAACAGTCACATGAACACATACAGCACATACAACATGCCATTAACATGGAAGCTCTTCACTATGAGCGAAGTCACAAAGTTCACCAAAATAAACTGTGGGTGGAGCATATAGCTGGGCGATATAAGATTTTTTCATATCACGATATGTTTTTTTTCATTTCAGGCGATAACGATATATATCACGATATAAGCCAAATAACTATATTTGTAAGATTTAAATCTGCCGTTGCTTACAAGTAAAATGTGAAATAATTAGCAGCTTGTTTTAATTAAAATATTTATTTCCCATAATAAGTTCAACAGGGTAGATGTACTTAAGGAACATGAGACTTCAGTTTCAGATAAATAAAGGCAAATATTGCAAACTACACAAAAGGCAGCCGCTAAAGCGTTTAAGTTTCAAAATAGAACAAACAAAACAGACTACTAAATTGTCAATTCCACTTAGAAACAAAATATTAATTCTAAAAATAAATCTTAGGTCGTTTTACAGAAGAACAGACAAAATTGACTAACTTTTGTCAATATCAAATAAACTGAGAACTAAAAGGAAATCCTCAATCTCTCCTTGTTGTATAGGTTAGCTTTTCAAACAGTTTTAACAGTTACTTTAGTCTGACAAAAGCCGAATGACGAATTAGCGCTTTCAGTCAGAGATTGAGCATGCACCGCTTTATTGTATTTCAGACTTGCTTTCGGCACAATTTACAGTGCGCGCTACTCTGTTTTTTGTCAGACTTGAAATAGCCGAAATACCTTCACACTACGGAACTTCTGTGGCCCTTCCGTTCCACAAGCTCTCTGGCATTGGAACCATCATCTGTTTATTTTCTTCGGTAACCTTCGCTCACGCTCTCGGTTGATTTTTCTCTAGTCGGCAAACTCATTTCCTTCATTACCCGGGCTGCACGGCTGTAAAAACAAATACACATGTGTGCCTTGGCGCTTGTGCTGTACGTAACAAGTCACGAGACGTGACGCTCCGGCTGTGATTGGTTCGGCTCTGCGCTACTTAATTTGGATTGGCTGTTCTTTTTTTTTTTTCTTTTTTCTTTTTTTTTTTTTTAAGAGGACAAGAGAGATGAGGCCTATCGCAATAGTTTAATTTTTCTATCGAGAAAAAGTTATTTCGCAATACATATCGTTATCGTTTTATCGCCCAGCTCTAGTGGAGCATCATGAAAACTTAATCAGACACTCAAATTGCCTTTGCCCAGCTGAACATGGATATTTTAAGGAAGTTAACAAAGGTGAAGTAGCTAAAGCTACACAGAGCTTGGCAGCTACAAGCCAGCGGTCTCAGTAAGGTTTAAAAGATGAGTGAACAAGAGAAAGGTCGATATCCTGCTATCTGGTGAATTTACTGTCAGACTAGAAAATGATGCAAGTACCTGACACTTGCTTTGTTCTATAAATCTGTTACACCTTCTTCTAAGGGGTAAGGTGAAATATGTCAGATAAAAGATAGATAGAATCTCATTTGCGGTTAATCATTGGTAGCAGAGTACTTTAGTTTCAGTTGTTTCGGTGACAGAATAGCCTGGAATTAATTTCAATTTTATTGAGTTCAATAATATTTTGCATTGAAGAAAAGTTGATTTTTGTTTTTTGATTTGTTTTGTCAACTTGTCATTTTTATAAAAATAGAGATTATTTTGAAGTGTGAATCAAAAAAAAAGCTACATTTAGCAGTAGAGAGTATATGTGTCACCTTTACACTTTTATTTAAGATGAGTTGTGAGTAATTTGGTTATTGTTTTATAAGAGCTTCCTCCAAACAACCTATGTAGAAATAATGATGTCAAGAGTAGAATTTACTGACTATAGAACAATAAGGTCTGTAAATGAGAAGTTCATCTCACCATTTCCTCATTGATAGGTTCTGTTTCCTTCAACAGAGTCTATAAAGTTCCTCTTTTGTCTACCATCCATTAGTGTGCAAAAACTCCCCGATCATTAATACAGATAACTGTAGCTGAAACACACTTAAATCCAACCAGTCAACATGTCAGCTATCTGAATTTCAGTTAAATAATGACACTTTGGCTTCGGTTTACTTCAGATTTGCAGCCATGAGTGATTCCCAGACACAGGACACCGGTGAAGAGTGGGAAGTCTGACATGTGACAAGTGCCAGGACGGCACAGGGCCACAGCCCGAAATGTCAAGCTGTTCAGCAGAAGTAAGACTGAGGATGTAGCATGCACGAAAAGGTCAATGCTTCTTTTTTCTTTTTTATTCTCATAAACCAGAAGAGTACCATCATTCCACACGAAAACAATGGTGCAATGCAATGGTGTTAATCTATTATTAGTAGATCCACAACTGGTCTGCGCACATCTGGTTGTGACACTAGTTGGCACAACAGAGAAGTCTGCTGTGTTTGAGTCACTGCAGACAGCCACAGACACCAGACAACTTCAAATCCTCTGTGTCCTGCAGTTGGTCCGTGATGAGAGGAACAAGTAATCCCTATTCTGTCTGATTCCATCACACTGGCATCTGTTGTCTAACTGATCCTGTTTTTCTGAATAAGCTTCCTGCTGAATACAATGTGAGGAATAGGGTGGAAATTATAGTGGGAAAGGAGGCTTCAGACCTCCTGTATTAGTTGTTACCATCAATATATATGGGTTCATACATATAAAGCTCAGTTCCACCAACAATGTTCATCCCATTCACAGTTAAGGAGAAGCACAAGTTCCCTCACTGCTCCCCAATTTATTCACTTCCTTTATTCAGATACAGCAAAGTAGATCCACAGCTGAGCAGCCAGTGGGCCCAAGTGTGGTGTCAAATTATATATATTCTGTAAGTACTTTAATACATTTTACAGTCATAGTAATGTTACTGATCAAGTTGCTTGCAAGTGGATTTCAGTTTGTGTGGATCAAGGAGAAAATGTGAAAACACTTTACAATTTTGAAGTAGTGTGAATGTTAAAGAAAGTTACTTTAATTTTTATTGTATAACAGCTGATGAAGGCACTGTGCAAACTGCACCCAATGCAAAGACACAATATCAACACAAAGCAAGCCGCTAAGAACACTCCACACATAGCCATGATTTAAAGCTGAATGTTTGCACATCAACACAAATTAAAACTACACCTAATATCTTTATTTCCAAACATAAACACACTGCGTGATTAAAAATATTAATTGTGTTATATGTAGTATTTATCGTTACATTACAAAGTCAGAGGAAGCGAAGTACAACCAAAAAAGATTAGTGCGATAAAAAGTTTAATTTATAAAACATTCAATTCAATTCAATAAAACTTTATTGATCCTGAAGGTTGACCCCGAAGGAAATTGGGTCATGACGTGTTATTTCAAGACACAAAAAAAGCTTTCCAGTTTCCCACGATCTCAGTGCGTGGTCCTATAAATGTAATTCGTGATCCAGCTATGTAAGGATATGTGCTAGAAAGTTGAACTCGGAGTTTCCCCCTCAGATGGTGGTGACAGTTGTGCATGAATGGGTCATTAAGGCAGAATGTGATTTTCCACTCACCGGCATCATGTTGGCAGGTCCCCGCTCTGTCGCATCCACTGCAGCTGAAACCATCAAAGCTTACACCGTCAACCTCCTCTGCTGCCCGCCTCTCTCTCTGCACTTTATTGTCATATCACATCTATATATATTTTTTTAGATTTAACCTCCTGCTCGACCTGTTGCAATGGGACGGCGAGCGGTACGGTGGGATACCCTCTGGAGAAAAAAAAAAGCGGGATGCTTTCAGAGAGAAGCACTACATGCAGCTGAAGGAGAGTAGCGTTTACACACCAGACTGCAGCTCTTGATGATCGGAGCAGAAAACAAAGCACGGAAAGCCGAGCTGCAGCTCTCCTGCGGAGCTCCTAATCCTACTCAGCTCACTGACCAGGGTTGGTTTTGGACTTACTCGATCAGGAACAGCACTTCCGGTCAAATCTTTTCAGAATTAAAGCGTTTCTTTCTCCAGAGTATGTTTTTAACATGTACATCTTCGATTTGTGGGGATCAGAGATTTAAACAACCGTGATACTAAATAATACACAGAGTTCTGAAAAAATATCAAAATTCTTGCAAAAAAAAAAACCTAATAAATAATAGGTTATCAGTGATAAATATCCACTTTGCTCTCGGAAAAGAAAATTACACATAATAATACTAGAGAATGCATTTCTAAGAAAATGTTGTTTGAAAGCTGAATGAGTTTGAGTTGACTTGTTGTAATTGTTAAACTATTTAGGAAATTAAAGGGTAGAAGTGTTAAAAAGATGGAGAGTTGTTCACTTCACTTCAATTTTATTTATATAGCGCCTAATCACAACAACAGTCACCTCAAGGCGCTTTATATTGGAAGGTAGACCCTATAATAATACATACAGAGAAAAAACCCAACAATCATATGACCCCATATGAGCAAGCACTTTGGTGACAGTGGGAAGGAAACTCCCTTTTAACAGGAAGAAACCTCCGGCAAAACCAGGCTGAGGGAGGGGCGGCCATCTGCTGCAACCGGTTGGGGTGAGAGAAGGAAGACAGGATGAAAGACATACTGTGGAAGAGAGCCAGAGATTAATAACAAGTGTGATTCAGCAGAAAGGTCTATTTTTATGTGTGCCTATGCCAAGAGGCACACATATTACTATTCGTCGGATTTATTATTATTATTATTATTCTTCAGTTTCCGCCTGAAATTTTGCAGCGAATTAAATGTCTTTTATTAGTGTTTCTAGGTCACAAAATAAACTTTTAAGATATTTTCAGGCGAGAATGTAGGTGTGTAAACTTCACATATCTGCTCGTATTGTCAAAACATCCCATAATAACAACAGTGTTCTGACGATGTTGCTGCTAGCCGGCTAACTAGCTAGCGCCGCTAGCGACCCTTCGAGCACCCGGGCTTGCCTTCAGTGAGACTGCTGACCATCACCCGATCGCTCGGCAAGGGTCTGTGTCTTAGCTGGAGTTATTTTTCGTTTATATGGGCCGATGATGCTGGTCGATGTGGAAAAAATAACTGAGCTGTTTGGTGGTGGAGCTACAACAGAGGGCAGCTATCCACCGTGTGTGACAGAAAGGACATGCCGCGAACGAGACATAAAGGCGGTGAGGCTACCGCCGATCGACCGGTGTTTGCTAACGCGAGGTCAATCGTGGATCAGGAAAGCGAAGGCAGGAGCGTGAGGTGAACTGAATTTCAGGTAAGAAGTTATGACCTGCACTCTATTTGGGTCAGATATAAACCGAGTTTAGGTGTAGTTTATGTTCAAGTGCTGACTTTTTCAATCACTTACAATAACTCGTACTGCGTGCTAGCTAGCACGACGGAGTTTATATACAGCTGTGTGCGCGCTAAGTTACTGACGTTGGACTTTATTTTATTCATAATGGTTAGTTCGTAGAGTTGCCGTACAAACGGAATCGTGCCACATTCAGAGAAAATATTACGATTTATTCTGTCGTTACGAAGCCTCCCCTGTCATTCTCTGCCTGTTGCAACTTCAATCATGAAACTGATCAATGATCGGCTTTTCGCTCTTGTTTGTTTATCGCGCTAAACAACAGCAGCACGTTTAAGCTTGATCAGCTGTTGTTAGAATTCATTTGATTTTAATTTCTAGTATCCGCTGATGTTTGCTGGAGCCACAGCTGTAGAAGCGGTTGGTCGAAACCAGGAGATGACCTTACTGAATCATCAGAGCTGAACTGGTGATGGAGAAACAGGTTTAGCTTTTTTTTAGGTGACATGAATGAGTTGAAGGGAAGTCATAAACTGTTTCTGAGAGAAATAAACACCAAGCTCCTTTTTTTTTTAGCTGGCAGCTGGTAACTGTGCAGGGGTGGATCTAGCAAAGCTTTTGCCAGGGGGCCAGGTAGGGCATCTTACAACCAAAGTTTGTATAATAATACACAAGATTGGCTGTAGACCATTGTTAATCATTCAGAACACTGTGTAAAAATAACAAAAAACAAAAAGTGAATGCAAAAGTGCATAAATATTTATTTTACGTGATTGATGTGTGTGGCGGGGCGTGGTCTGCAGTGCCGCTGCAGGGGAGGTGGACCCACCTGAGCGGCATCTGCAATCACGCCTCTCTGGCGTAGTCTGTGCTCTCTCGGCTGTTTTTTGGGTGTGTGTCGGGCTGTGAGTTGAAAAGCTACAGCCGGCTGTGTGGGTACACCAACCATGTGTGAAAAGTGGTCCATAACGAAGTAACTTCATCTTTACACAAAACTGTAAGCTGTTATCTGTGAAGCGTGAGCGGTGTTTGTTTTTACCATAGTTCATGGTGGAGAATGGCTGCTCTTCTGAGTTTTGCTCTCTGTAGCTGTATGAATGGCAAACTACACTGAATAGCAGCGGCATAGGCACACATAAAATTTCTTCTGAAATTTTCCCTTTCTAGTTATTATTATTATTATTATTATTATCATTATTATTATTTGTACTTTGGAAAAACTCAGACAGCACACTACTAAATAGAAAAAAAAGATACGGCAGAAAAGAATAACAGCATATAATGTTAGCCTAGAAATCAAGCACAATAGTAATACAAAAAGATTCAATTCAATTCAATTCAATTTTATTTATATAGCGCCAAATCACAACAAAAGTCGCCTCAAGGCGCTTTATATTGTACAGTAGATAGCACAATAATAAATACACGATACACGAAGAATGCTAATAACACGACAGAATATTAAATGTGTCTAAGTTGAATATGTTAAAAATGTACGTTAGAAAAAGGCTCAGTGCAGAAACATTTGAAACAGAATATGAAATGCAAGCCCACATGCTTTCAATCCCTTTATTAACAATATGACTGACTGATTCAGATACAATCCTAGATTTAGAGCTTTTTATCAACACCAGTAATCTTGGGTATGTGTGAAAATACACTGTGTCCCTATAATTCAGTTAGAAGGCACTCCATACACACGGGTCCAAGTCTACATCTTTTAATTTTGAGAGGTGCATTGTTAGAAAGAAGACAAACTGTAAAGTGAGCTCAGCAGCAGATGAAATGGAAAACTTTTAGATAAATCTTTTGATTTCTGTCAAGAGATATATTCTAAGACACTTCTTCAGCTTCGAATCAGAGAGGAGAAACACACAGTTTCACTTGCAGCAAGGGCAGTCACAGAGCACTCGCACGGAAGTGAGGGCTCCGAGACTCGCGCCCTGCCACCAGTGATGGGAATAACGGCGTTACTTTTTTCAGTAACGAGTAATCTAACTAATTACTATTCCTATCGTTACAACGCCGTTACAGTTACCATCAAGAAAATGCGGTCCGTTACTATTTTTCAACAAACAGATGGTTGAAGCTGTGTTCAGCTTACCGCATCTTATATCAGTTGCACGGAAGTAGCTGTAAGTAATCTGGACGCTACAGCTTTAAGCAGCTGTGCGCGCTCCCGCGGATGGTAATCACGATCACTGTCTAGCACAACACCTGGAGCTAAGGGGGCAAAACAATGGCATGAGTGCTGCTGTTTGACTGAGGAAGAATAAAGTAGTCGTGGTAAGTCAATCACATGACCACTTAAAGACAAAGCAACAAGGTGATATATACCAGTTTATAAATTGTGTTGATAGGCCACATAAAACCAGAGTCATGATAAACAATATGTACGCGGCGTTTTTTCCTCAATAGTTTCGTCACGTTTACTGTCTAAGGACAGCGCAGCGAGACCTCCCTGCTTATGAGCAAAAAAACAAAACAGGGGAAGTTTTAGGAGTGACGGAGAGAGGGAGAGAGAGAGAGACAGCAGAAAAAGAGAGAGAGCAAGTTTTGAGATGTGAGAGATTTGTGACGTTTATGGTGTTTGGAGTGTGTAGTTAATGTGTTGTCTTGTGTAGTTAGTGTGCAGTGTTGTGGATAGTTTTGTGTTGTGTGTCAGAACAATGAGGCGACTGCTGTCTCCAGGTAGAAACAGGAGTGATACACCTGCTGCTGTCAGACCTGCAGGTATCAGGCTGTGATGTTCTCCTTTATAGTGGACAGAAATTATTTTTTTGGAGTGGCACAAATAATTTGTGTGGCATCTTATTGAATGCAGAACAGCTGATTGTTCTGTAAATAGTTTGAAATGGTTATTTAAAAAATCAAGGTAAAAGGTAAATGGCTGCAAATAACTTTGTTGTTTGCAAAACTTGTGCATATGATTTTAAAATTGACAATTTATATTTGCATTTAAAGTTATGAAATATGATTCATTAAACACGTTTGTGGTTGTTACAGTAAAAATATAACTTTTTCTACTCTGATTTTATGTTTTTTGTCTGATTTTAAATCAATTGTGTTAATACAGTATGTCAAAATGAAAACATAACTGTAAATTCAGACACGTGAGGTTGTACTGAAAAGGATGATACCAAACAAGGCAAAGTAAATAGTTTTTAAAGGGAAAATGTAGTTAACCCTAGAACACTATCGCCGGGTGATTTATACCCGAGCAAATACATTTACATGATTTCTCTCTCCTGCAGCTGTTTGCGTGTCGAGGAGCCTGTGCCTTCACCAGGGAAGTCTCAAATTTCCCAGGAATGGGTGGACCAAAGACCAGCTTTCCAGAGTCATTATTTTGTTTTAGGAGGGGTTTTTTTTTCATTTTGTTAGACATGGCACAGTTGAAAGTAAAAGACGACCACTCTAATTTGTCATGTGTTGTCATATTTTGATATATTTGATTACTTTTTATTGGTTATATTATATCGGGTAAAAATCACCCAGCATTAGTGATTGTGTTACTATTTATAGCGATAGTGTTCTAGGGTTAAAAATGGCCAATTATACCCTGGACCCCAGAGGGTTAAACGTAACGCAATAGTTACTTTTCAAGTAACTAATTACTTTTAGAATATTGTAACTCAGTTACTAACTCAGTTACTTTTTTGAAGAAGTAACTAGTAACTATAATTAATTACTTTTTCAAAGTAACTTTCCCAACACTGCCTGCCACTGCCCTGGTCTTTATTTATATACATCAGTGGGTGTGTTTGTTCATTACATTGGAATGTGGATGTGTATATGTATATGTGTGTGTGGGGGGGGGGGGGCAGAGTGTGACCCCATAAAGACTTCCCTAAACCTGCTGGTCTGGAAGTCCAACAGTTCATCTAAACAAAAGGCACTTAGCCTAAAACAGACATAGATACGTTTATCCTATCATAAAACAAGAGAAGGTATGCCCTCTCCCATGCTCTTAGGATGTGGGTGTGAATGCCAGAACACTCTGAAATGCACACAAAGTCTTTGCAGACTATTAAAGATCACACATCCTATCACTACACAATCAATTATACACCTCTAAGCATATATGGTTAAATATTTCTTAATACAAATGACAATAATTAAATCTAAACCCATCATCACCACCCAACAGCCTAAGTCATCAAAAGGTCAACATGCACTATTCTACCATATGCAAACTTATATCATTAAAAGATTATACTGACTACTAAGTACAATTTTCTATTGACAATTTTGCCCACTCTCCCACTGCGCCAGCTGATGCTCTCACTGTAAAGACCAACTTTCCAAAACATATCCTTTATATTGTCTAAGTAAAGTGGGAGAAAAGGGGGGAAAAAAGATATTGAAAAGATGAATACAAATTGAATCGTTCAGTGTCTTGGTTCAAGGTTCGTGGTCCGAATCCATCCAACTCCAGTGTGGAGTTTGCATGTTCCTCTCTAGGGTGGGTTCTCTCTGCACTGGGTTAGGTTAATTGGGGATTCTAAATTGTCCATAGGCATGAAAGTGAGTGTGAAGGGTTCTCTGGCTAATCAGGTGATTTTGTTTTAATCTTTCATATTCACAATTCCCATGGAATAAACTGGAATATGGGCTCAAATTGTGGTCATAAATATTTTGTACTTGTAAATCAGGATTTGTATGTGTAAAAAGAATTTGTGTGTGAAACACCTTCACACCTTGGCTCATGTGATTAGAGGATCACCAGGGGGTCCTTTGTCCCTCTTTGGGGGGGACACTCCCACTGGGTTTAAATCTGGGACTCTCGGCCATTTGACCTTAGAACTGAAGAAGCTTCTCGGATGAGAGGTGAAACGTCTTCAAGCAACTTAAAGAAGTCCAGACGCTTTTCTTTGCAAACTCCTTTGACTACAATGACCTGGATGACTGAGAACCTTCACAGACAATCAGAGAACAGATGGGTTTGGCTATTGGAGGCGTGCTTTATGGAGCTTCAGGTCCTTGAAGGGAATAAATGCCCTTTTACATGCCAGCCCAGCGTTTTCCTTCATCACCACGAAGGAAAACAGTCTGTGGTAGTCCGAGTTTGGTGATTTTTGTGTCACAGGTTTACATGCTTAATACAGGCACCTCCGGAGCCTTTTCAACAGCGCTGTGGACCTCGGGGGGGCAGTGTTGTGGAAATGACAGTCTTCACTAGTGGGGATAGTTACAAAGCTTTCTTCGTTATGAATTAGCATACATGTTTTTATTGAACATTTGAAGAACCAGCAAAAAAAAAACAAACTCTTGTAGAGGACATAAAGTCAGAGATAGAAACGACAAGGAGCAGGTGCATCTAGTACAGGTAGCGCTGCTGCAAAAACCCACAGAGCTCAGCAGCCAGTGTAACAAATTCTGGATCCTTGGCTTTTAGTTAGCAGTTAGCATTAGCAGCACATGCTGCGTCCGATGTGAAAGGACCTTTATGCTACACACTGTGACTCACAGCAATGCTCCCAGATCAGCCCTGACTTTGTGTTAAACTAATCCTAAAGTAATAATGGTATTTCTAACCACTGATATACCACAACTTTATCCTTTCAACAGCAACTGAAAGTTAGGGGACCTAGCTTCTATCGGATATTTATATAGAGATCCCCCAGCTTCAAACTGTATTACCCTTCAAGGACCTGCAGTTCAAAAAAGCGCCCCTCCAACAGCCAAACCCATCTATTCTCTGATTGGATAGTTAAATTTGTGATTGACATGATCACAACATTGACCAATCAGATGAAAGGAAGAAAAATAGGCTCAAAATTCGTACTTGTAACTTGAAACTTGAGTGCAGAGTTTCACATGTATTTTTTTGGCTAAGTCCACACACAAATCTTTTTTACGCACACAAATTCTTTTTACACATACAAATCTTTTTTACACACACACAAATTCTTTTTACACATACAAATCTTTTTTACGCACACACACATTCTTTTTACACATACAAATCTTTTTTTACGCACCCACAAATTCTTTTTACACATACAAATCCTGATTAACAAGTACAAAATATTTATGACCACAATTTGAGCCCATACTGGAACCTGAGGCGATGGACAAATACATACAAATACATACATACTCGCTTGCAACAAGTATTATTTGATTATTTTCTTCCCCTATCTGAGCCGGTTTCTTCTTTGTTGAAAAGAACAATATCCTCCAGTCCTATATCAACTTCAGAGGTTTCACAAATATCATTATCCTCTGCCTCTTCTCTCATCAGCTTTTGAACTACTCCAGGGAGTTGCCAACTCCCTCGGAATGCCACGAAGTACTTACCACCTAATCGTATTAAGGACGGACACCACTTTCATTACCCACCTTGGTAATTTCACATATCTGTTAATGCCTTCTGGTTTCACAAATGTTCAGCAATTTTTCAGTAAAATACATCATAGTATCCATTCTTGAATATGGGCCTGTTCTAATTATGCCCCAAACAGGTTTTCTAGCTGTCATGTGCACAAGTCTTTGACTCCCTACACCAGGGGTCTTCAACCTTTAACACCCAAAGAGCCACTTGGACCCGGTTTCCACGCAAAAGAAAACACTGGGAGCCGCAAACACTTTTTGAAATCTAAAATGAAGATAACACTGTATATATATATTTTTTTACCTTTATGCTTTGTGTGAACAACTAAAGTAAGTAAATAAAGTTTATTTATTAAGCGCTTTTCACAGACAGGCAGTCACAAAGCGCTGTACACAAATATTAAAATAAACAATACAATCAATAGACATTATACACAATGTAAAAGATCAAATGTAAATAATGTAAAGAATACAAAATACGTAGATCAACAAAAGGCTTGTTTGAACAGAAAGGTTTTTAACTGCTTTTTAAAAGAATCCACAGAGCAACTACACTGGAAAAAAAAAAGTTCTTTCAATTTACTTGATTTTATTGTGTACATCGGTCCCACATAATATGAATAAGTATGACTGACTTAATTTTCCACTTTCCCTCAAGTAATTAATGCTTGTCAAATCAAAGTATTTTATTTACATCAGATTACTTTAAAAAAAAATCATGTTTCATGTACTAATATTAATCTGTTACCATAATATCAATGTATTGCATAATGTCAATACATTTTAATGTTTAACATCAACTTATTTTTAATTGCCAGTGGTATGCAATGATATTGTGTAATGTAAACACATTGCAATTATGTCCCTGCAACACAAATTATGGCTTTAAATCCTACTTGATTTTTTCAATTGAAATATTAAGTGATCATTATTGACAAAAAAGGCAAAGACTGTGAGTGCTACTGAACAATTCACCTTTATTAAACTGTAACAGCAGTGAAAGCAGCAAGCTTTGAACAAGTCCAAAATCACATCCATATAAACTTGTTAACACATTTTTAAAGATAGCCTGCAGAAATAACTAAAAGAAAAATTTAAAACATTTGCAAATATTTCACAAAAAACTGGCCTTAGCAGCAAATAAAACAAAGTGCTTATAGATGATCCTGTCATCTCTTACATATAACATTTGTATTAATTACACAATTGAAAATTTAAACTAAATTAAGACTACCTGAAAAAAAGCAACACACTTTTATGAATAAACAGATTTACACAAATATAACTTGTGTATTATTTGACAACAGTTTCAGCTTCTGTACAAGTATTTACCTGTACAAGATTTCAACTAAGTTGAGCCTTAAATGACATTGTTACATAACTAATACCAAACACCTATATGAATTTAAATCTTCCTTTTAAACATGTAAGCAGGATATTAAGGTTGACTCAGAACATACTGCTAAAAAACATCAGTAAAAATTTCTTACAACATGATACCAGAAGGAAAAATCTTCCTGCATTGCAGTCACATGAGGGGAAAGCAATAAAAACATAAGCAGTATAACGTTACTGAACACAAAATGAAAAACTGCAAAGAATTGCATAAGTGCAGTCTCTGACTTCTCAATGAAACAGATGGTTTTTGAAAGCAAGAACTTTAGAGTTTAGCTCCATCCAGTTCCATGAAAACCTTCTGGAAAACGTCAAAGTTGTAGCGGAGGTCAGCAGGGTAGGCAAGGTTTAATGCATACATGAGTCCAAATAGCATTATCACAGCAAATGCTTCATTATCCAAATTCTTCGCCACCCTGATGCCTGCAAGGACAACTCTTGTTCATCTGCTGAAGCTTGCTCTTTAAGAAGATAAATTCGAACAGTGGTGTCTTCAACAGTCCCATTGATGGCACGTTCTTCCATGCCCTGTAAAAAAGAAGCCATGTTAGTCATTTCATGCCAAGTAAGTAATATGACACACTGTGGAAAGTAAAAAAAAAAAAAGACAAAAAAAGACAAGTACATACCACATACTCCCGGATAAGCATGCCAGGGTCTTCACCCATGTAGATACACACTCCCTTGACACACTCAGCATCATCATCTTGACACTGAAATGAAATGTATGTAATTAGCATCTTCATTCATCCCTTGTCCTTCATTTAAGTTTTAATAGTGTACTTTACATGAATGTTTTTAAAGTAAAGGCACACATATTAATAATAGGTTTACTGGCAATTAATAAGTTGACAAATTGAAGGTTAAAAAACAAGCAGATGTAAAAATACAAAACAAAGTTTCATCCAAAGAGGATCATGTTAAGTGAGTGTTGAGGCTTTATCGCTTACATTATCCATTTGTGCCACAATTCTTTTCAGTATTAGTCCGAGCTCTCCTCTTCTATTGACCAACTTCACCAGGTTGTCCAAGTGGAGATCCAGCTGAGCCGGGAACTGTGTTTGAGGGGGGGATGGTGGCAATTCTCTTAAACTCAGCGTTGATCTGAAAACATGAGCACAGAGGAATGAGCTTCAAAGATTTAATACCTGGAAGAAGGCTGCAATCACTCATGCTGAAGAAATGGGCTGTCAAATAACAAGTGTGCCTTAATCATTTTAGGCTAATACCACCAGAACACCATGTATGAGGCAAACCTTACCTCATGGAAATCAAATAGAGCAGGCCATCTTGCCATGAAAGCCTCCACCATTGGTGCATCACGAACAACTTCATGTCTTCTGTATGAAAAAGTCTTTTCCATCTTGAGTTTCACCAACTCTGTTACTCTTTTTTTATGTCCATGTGGTGGGCTTTGACATGTCAATAGCTTTAAGAGTCCCTTTGTCTGCTACTTCTGAAACCGAGGTAAGGTTAAGAAACGAAAATGAAATGAAGGAATCCATAAACTGAAGTCTGAAACTGCCCTGAAGACCACCCTGTCTCTTGACTTCAACGATGAGATCCTCAGTTGATTTAGGCGCTCCATTAGAGAGTGAGCTTTCGACAGGTTCCGTCAGCCAAGACAGTCTTTAGGACTCTGTAGGCAAAAAAGAATTACATATCAGAGATTCAGAAAGAATCATTTCAGTTTAGTTTTCATACAGCTATCCATACCCAATAGTCAAAGTTATAAATTTCAGACATAAAAAAAGAAGAATTTATCTAATGAAATACATGCGACTGAACCTATTACACTTATCTGAACACCTTTTATTTCTATATGCCTTTTTAAAGTCACAATGTGGACTGATCCAATCTTATAGTCAACCAATGGATAAGTATCAAGGAGTTCACAGAGTGAAACGAGAGTGAATATTCTTGTGGATACTGGGCTGAGCTCAAAAGCTCTGTCGTGCTCTCTGTACCAGCCACCAAGCTCTCTGACAATATAGAATATGCTGTGGTACAATGCAGATATGGTTTTCCAATATTCTGGCAATCCACCTGCTGCCCTTTGGGCCAGTACCATTCCCTTTCTATAAGTTATGCCCTTTAATGTCACACACTGTGCAAGGTTGACCTCTAGAATGTCAGGGAATATGTACCTAATGACTTAAGATATCTCCTCTTTAAGCAAATCCACTAGAAAGGCCGATACAGCTGAGACCTCTAATTCAGACTTGCCAAGAGATGGGGAGTTTAGATGGTAAGCTATCATCATCTGATGTTTTGACTTCTGTAATCATAAAGGTAAAATTCCACCATCACAAAAACATTAATTTTAATTGAAAAAGGTATTCCAGTCCAGAAGAGCATTAATGGTTTCTTTAAAGTACCAATCTTTCCCTCATTTATACATAATGTTTTGAGAAGCAGCTCGCATATGTTCTACACAAAGTAGAAAAAAAGGGGGGAGGGTCCTAATTTTTGTTAGGACAATGTTGGAAAATTCACAATACATCACTTAATAAGACATACTCTGTTGAACGAACTTGTCTCCTTGTAGATATCTGCTGTATTATTTGGGCTTGACCAATAGAATAGCCAAGTAAGTGACACTTCACCTAAAACAATGACTAAATGGAAAAATGATTTGGCATTTATGGGCACAGGTTCTTAAACCCACGTCTAAGGTGGCAGGATCCTTATTATAACTCGAGTGCATGTCAGCAGCAAGAATTAAGGTATGGCACTGTGGCGCTCCCAGCTTCTTAAACTCTGACGGTTACAGCCAGACTAATTAGCCACTGTAGCCATAACTAGCACGAGTAACACAAACACTATTGCGCTCTCTCAGTGACGTTTTAACTTGCTAAGCCATCAAAAACGCCAGTGCTCTCTGTCACATACATAAATTCAATATCTGACCGACAACAGCTGCATTCTCCCGACTATGTGCAATTTGTTACTATTTTTCAGCTTTAGCCACAAAGCTAATACCAACTGTAGCTAGCACTGTAAAAACAACATGTAGATGCATTACAGATTACTTTTCATATGGCATGCACTACAACAATTCTGTGAAAACGTACTCAACTAAAACAAATGTATTTAAAATACTTACCTTCTCAGTATGCCTGACTCAGTGCCAAAGGTTGCATGTGGCTAAACAGTCTTCCACAATCTGGTGGTCAATTGCGCTCTCCTTAAATTATGTTGTTGTCTTATTGGATAAGACTCTAGATCTTATTATCCAATCATATTTAGTTGTTGTCTTTGAATATATTGCATCATTTCCGGTTGTGGTCAAACATGATTACAATGGTTTTAGTATTCTAATTTAGTCACTTTAAATCAATGCAAGAAAAATAAGTAGTCTCAGTATTGTTTATAATCAAGTAAATGGTACTTTATTCAATCATGTAAATAAGAAAAACATGAAAGGCTTGTGTAGCATTAACTAAATTCATTTGTGCAAATTCAAAAGCCTGCCAATTCCCATTTTTTCAGTGTAAGCTGTGTTGCTTATGTAATCCATGAAGTGCTACAGAGAAAATTACATTTTATTTATGTAATTAACACATTTTGAACTCTTAAAGAAATATAACAAAAGGAAAGACACCCAGCTGAACTAAAATGATCCATGTAGCAAACAAAAACTGTTGTGAGCTGCCACCCTTTTTAAAAAAAAGTAATTGGAAAAAAAGCACTATGCCGCTAAAAAAAAAAAAAAAAAAAAAAAGATATTTGCAAAATTCTGCCTAAATATGTGTTTTACCTGGTTAATGTGTGTGGCGGGGCGTGGTCTGCAGTGCCGCTGCATGTGAGTCAGACGCACCTGAGCGGCACCCGCAATCGCGCCTCGCCGCCTTAAAGCCTGTGTTCTCTCTGCTGTTGTGTTGTCGGGCTGTGAGCTGAAAAGCTACAGCCGGCTTTATGCGTACAGCAACCGTGTGTGAAAAGTGGTCAATAAAGAGATGCTGAAAAGCATGTCCATGTAAACATCGTCGGGTCTGCCGTGCTATGTTTACAATGAGACTTCTGGTCCCAAACCTCTGCGCACAACGTCTGCAAATCGGGGCTTTCATCTTTACGCAGGACTGTAAGCTGTCATCTGTGAGGCGTGAGCGGTGTTTGTTTTTAACATAGTTCATGGTGGAGAACAGCTGCCGACATAATGTGGATCCGAAGATCCATAATTGGCCTATCTGGGGTTGAAAGTCTCGATAAATGCACGGCGTTTCAGCGGGTATACCGGCTTCCGCGAGTGTGACGCTTATTTTGAGCGATGAAAAAAATAATAAGATATAATTGTATTTTTATATTTCAAAATCACAATAATCTTCCAATGTAGAACTACAACTTAAAAAAAGAACTAAACACAAATAAAATGCACTTCAGCGAGATACTTCTTCTATTTTCCCAAACCACCCGGAGCCGCAAAAGTAAGGACTAAAGAGCCGCATGCGGCTCCGGAGCCGCGGGTTGCCGACCCCTGCCCTACACCGTTGGTTGGTTGGTTGGTTGGTTGGTTGGTGGTATGTATGTGTGTATGTGTGTGTGTATGTATGTATGTATCAACCTGAATTGAAATTGACGTAAGACTGTGCAGCTTTTGTGTGTTTTAAAAAGAATTTGTAACGCCACACATTGTTTAAGATTTCTGAAAGTCTGTCTCCTTGGAAGCACAGTATAAAGAAAAAAACCCAAAGAAAGACACAAAAAAAGCAACATAGGGTTAGGGGTTACATATAAATGTATATGTGTGGATCACTGAATCGATGTCTCGTTCACTCTTGGCATACAGCTTGATGTCATCCATGTACAGGAGGTGGCTGACAACTGCTCCGTTCCGTAGTCCCTATCCGTAGCCAGTCTTGTTAATGATCTCACTGAGGGGGTTCAGGCCTATGCAGAACAGCAGTGGGGACAGAGCATCTCCTTGGTAGATCCCACACTTGATGGTGACTTGTGCTATGGGCTTGGAGTTGGCCTCTAGTGTTGTGCGCCACATCCCCATTGAGTTCCTGATGAAGGCTCTTAGGGTCCTGTTGATCTTTTACAATTCTAGGCATTCCAGGATCCAGCTGTGGGGCATTGAGTCATAGGCCTTCTTGTAATCAATCCAGGCAGTGCACAGGTTGGTCAGTCTGGTCTTGCAGTCTCGGCTGACCGTTCTGTCTACCAGTAGCTGGTGTTTTGCACCTCTGGTATTCTTGCCAATCCCTTTCTGTGCCCCACTCATGTATTGACCCATGTGCCTGTTCATCTTAGCCGATATGATGCCTGACAGGAGCTTCCATGTAGTACTGAGGCAGGTAATTGGTTGGTAGTTGGATGGGACCGGTCCTTCTTGGGGTCCTTGGGGATCAGGACCGTCCGACCTTCGGTTAGCCATTCCGGTGTCTCTCGTTAACTAGCAGCTGGTTCATTTGTGCTGCCAGACGCCGTGGAGTGCAGTCAGCTTCTTCAGCCAGTAGGCGTGAACCATGTCGGGCCCTGGTGCTGTCCAACTCTTCATACTGGAGACCCTTTCTTGGATGTCTGCCACTGTGATGGTTACTGGACCCTGTTCAGGGAGGTCGCTATGGTCTGCCCTCAGATCCACTAGCCACTGAGCATTGCCGTTATGGGTTGCGTCCTTCTCCCATATGCTCTTCCAGTATTGCTCCGTCTCCAGCCTTGGTGGTGCTGTTCTCTTATTGTTCCCTTGCCACTGAGAGTACACCTTTAGCTGGTTTATTTTCCTGCCTTCTATCTCTCTGGTGTACCTCCTCAAGCGGCTGGCCAAAGCTGTGAGTCTTTGCTTGGCAGTTTCCAAGGCCTCAGGTATGGACATCTTGCTGTATTTCTTATGCACCTTCTTTGTCGCACCTTTCTGCAACGCCGTTAGTTGGCTAACCTCCCTCCATGCTACTTTGATCTTGCCCTCTAGCCTCCTTCTCCATGGAGGGTACTGCCCCTTGTGGCTGTGGCTGTTCAACTTGTGGCCAAGCATCTCACTGATCACTGCTGCTGTATTGTAGATCAGCTTGTGGGGATTCTGGCCAAAGGAGGAGCTAGAAGCCACTGACATAAAGACAAGAAAGCTCCTTACCATGCATGGAGGGTTTCACCCCAAGTCCAGCACCCTGAGGCTGTACGCTAAGCGGAAGGAAGGGGGCCGGGGACTGGTGAGTGTCAGCACCACAGTCCAGGATGAGACAACGAACATCCAAGAATACATTGGGAAGATGGCCCCAACTGACCGAGTGCTCAGTGAATACCTCAGGCAGCAGAAACCCAAGAAAGAGGAGGGAGACGAGGAACCATCATGGAAGGACAGGCCCCTGCACGGTATGTACCACCGGCAGATAGAGGAGGTGGCTGATATCCAGAAATCCTACAAGTGGCTGGACAAAGCTGGACTGAAAGACAGCACAGAGGCACTAATCATGGCAGCACAAGAACAAGCTCTGAGTACAAGATCCATAGAGGCTGGGGTCTATCACACCAGGCAAGACCCCAGGTGCAGGCTGTGTAAAGATGCCCCAGAGACAATCCAGCACATAACAGCAGGGTGCAAGATGCTAGCAGGCAAGGCATACATGTAACGCCATAACCAAGTGGCCGGCATAGTGTACAGGAACATCTGTGCCGAGTATAACCTGTCGCATGTCTGTTTGAGATCGTCATTGTTATTGTTCTAAATAAAGTTCATTGGCGAAAACCCCCCCAAAAAACTCATGTGTTCAATAAAAAAAACAAACCCGACTGTCACTACCCGATCCGTACTGGAATCCCGATCCGTACCGTTACTGTCACCGTCAAATGGGGTAACTGAATTCTCCTGGACTGTAGCCAGTTCCACATGTCAATCCAGAAGGAGTGCACTGATTCACAGTAGAAAACCAATTGATCCAGACTTTCAATATCATTTTCACAAAATGTGCAGGCGTTCACATCTAAGTTAAATTTCCGTCTTAAGAATTCATTGGTTGGATAAATCTCATTTATGATTTTAAAGTTAACCTCTTTTACTTTAGGGGAAAGAGGAAGTGAGATATACTTTCTTCTTATCGCCTTAACCTCCATGGTCTCGAATTCTTTAAGGAATATAATTTCTTTTAACCGGATTAGGGCAAATTTCATTTATCAAAATATTCCTGATCACCTTGTTTGTAAACCTGCTGTCACCAAATTCAACTCCAGCTATGCAGAGCTGTCTCAGTCCAGGAGAGATTTTAGAGTGCACAATATCTTCTTTTATCATTGATCTCAAAGAGACTGGGATGGCCTTTATTAGGGATTTATATCTCTTAGCAGTGAATCTTACATCAAATTTCTCACAAAACGTCTCATGTTTTAATAAGAAACTGATATACCTGTTATTCCATATAGGTATTGGTATAGGTATTGTGAGAAGTAAAGTTATGTTTATAGATTAATTTCCAGTAGAGAAGGACCTGCTGATGGAAAGCTGAGAGTTTAACAGGTAACGAACTGCAATCAAAGCCACAACATAACAAAAAGTCTATTCCACCCATTTTGCCAAAAATCACATTGGGAATAATGTTCCAAAAGGAATTTTTGTTCCTAATGAAAGATCTTAACCATTTCAATTTTAGTACACCATTCATAACATCAAAGTCAATGGCATTAGCCCCACCCTCTTCATAATTTTTAATCATATCATTTTTCTTTATATAATGACATTTGTTCCTCCATATGAACCTAAAATTAAGATTATTTATAGATTTAATTAGTTTTGGAGATATGGGCAGAGAAAAGGCTGGATAGATTAGTCTGGATAGACTGTCCATTTTGGTTAGCAAGATACTCCCAAACAGAGTTATGTCCCTCTGCAGCCACCTGTTTAAAATTGACTTACACTTTTCTATATTGGTACAGATATTCTTATTTTCTGTTGATATCTTATCCTTGAAAATTACAATGCCCAGATACTTCACCTCTTTTTTGATCTGTATATTACTTATTGACTTCAGGGGACACTCATGCAATTCAATTCAATTCAATTCAATTCAATTTTATTTATATAGCGCCAAATCACAACAAAAGTCGCCTCAAGGCGCTTTTATATTGTACAGTAGATAGCACAATAATAAATACAGAGAAAACCCAACAATCATATGACCCCTATGAGCAAGCACTTTGGCGACAGTGGGAAGGAAAACTCCCTTTAACAGGAAGAAACCTCCGGCAGAACCAGGCTCAGGGAGGGGCGGCCATCTGCTGAGACCGGTTGGGGTGAGAGAAGAAAACAGGGATAAAGACATGCTGTGGAAGAGAGACAGAGATTAATAACAGATATGATTCGATGCAGAGAGGTCTATTAACACATAGTGAGTGAGAAAGGTGACTGGAATGGAAAAACTCAATGCATCATGGGAATCCCGGCAGCCTCACGTCTATTGCAGCATAACTAAGGGAGGATTCAGGGTCACCTGGTCCAGCCCTAACTATATGCTTTAGCAAAAGGAAAGTTTTAAGCCTAATCTTGAAAGTAGAGATAGTGTCTGTCTCCCGAATCCAAACTGGAAGCTGGTTCCACAGAAGAGGGGCCTGAAAACTGAAGGCTCTGCCTCCCATTCTACTTTTAAATACTCTAGGAACAACAAGTAAGCCTGCAGTGTGAGAGCCGAAGTGCTCTAATAGGGTGATATGGTACTACAAGGTCATTAAGATAAGATGGGGCCTGATTATTTAAGACCTTGTATGTGAGGAGCAGGATTTTGAATTCGATTCTGGATTTAACAGGAAGCCAATGAAGGAAGCCAAAACAGGAGAAATATGCTCTCTCTTTCTAGTCCCTGTCAGGACTCTTGCTGCAGCATTTTGGATCAGCTGAAGGCTTTTCAGTGAGTTTTAGGACATCCTGATAATAAAGAATTACAGTAGTCCAGCCTGGAAGTAATAAATGCATGAACTAGTTTTTCAGCATCACTCTGAGACAGGATATTTCTAATTTTAGAGATGTTGCGCAAATGGAAGAAAGCAGTCTTACATATTTGTTTAATATGTGCATTGAAGGACATGTCCTGGTCAAAAATGACTCAAGGTTCCTCACAGCATTACTGGAGGCCAAGGTAATGCCATCCAGAGTAAGAATCTGCTTAGATACCATATTTCTAAGATTTTCAGGGCCGAGTACAATAACCTCAGTTTTATCTGAATTAAGAAGCAGAAAGTTAGCGGCCATCCAGGTCTTTATGTCTTTAAGACATTCCTGCAGTTTAACTAATTGGTGTGTGTTACCTGGCTTCATGGATAGATAGAGCTGTGTGTCATCTGCATAGCAGTGAAAATTTATGCTATGTCTTCTAATGATGCTGCCTAAGGAAGCATGTACAATGTAAATAGAATTGGTCCTAGCACTGAACCCTGTGGAACACCATAATTGACCTTAGTGGGTGAAGAGGACTCTCCATTTACTTGAACAAATTGGAGTCTATTAGATAGATATGATACAAACCACTGCAGTGCAGTACCTGTAATACCTACAGCATGTTCTAATCGCTCTAATAGGATATTATGGTCAACAGTATCGAACGCAGCACTAAGGTCTAGCAGGACAAGCACAGAGATGAGTCCACTGTCAGAGGCCATAAAGAAGATCATTTGTAACCTTCACTAAAGCTGTTTCTGTGCTGTGATGAGCTCTGAAACCTGACTGAAACGCTTCAAATAAGCCATTCCTCTGCAGATGATCTGTTAGCTGTTTGACAACTACTCTTTCAAGGATTTTTGATATGAAAGGAAGGTTGGAGATTGGCCTATAATTAGCTAAGACAGCTGGGTCTAGAGATGGCTTTTTAAGTAAAGGTTTAACTACAGCCACCTTGAAGGCCTGTGGTACATAGCCGATTATTAGAGATAGGTTGATCATATTTAAGATCGAAGAATTAATTAATGGCAGGACTTCTTTGAGCAGTTTTGTAGGAATGGGGTCTAAAAGACACGTTGATGGTTTGGAGGAATTAATTATTGAAGTTAACTCAGAAAGATCAATTGGAGAAAAAGAGTTTAACTTAACATCGATGGTACTAAAAGTAGCTGTAGATAATATTACATCTGTGGGATGATTATTGGTAATTTTTCTCTAATGATAAAAATTTTATTTGTGAAGAAGTTCATGAAGTCATTACTAGTTAACGTTAAAGGGATTGTTGGCTCAGTAGAGCTCTGACTTTTGTCAGCCTGGCTACAGTGCTGAAGAGAAACCTGGGGTTGTTCTTATTTTCTTCAATCAGTGACGAATAGTAAGATGTTCTGGCTTTATGGAAGGCTTTCTTATAAAGTAGCAAACTATTTCTCCAGGCTAAATGATGATCCTCTAAATTTGTGACACGCCATTTCCTCTCCAGCTTACGAGTTATCTGCTTTAGGCTACGTGTTTGAGAATTATACCACGGAGTCAGGTACTTCGGATTTGAGGCCTTAGTTTTCACAGGAGCTACAGTATCCAGAGTCGTACGTAGTGAGGAGGTAAAATTATTAACAAGATAATCGACCTCTGTTGGAGTAGCGTTCAGATAGCTGCTCTGCTCTATGTTGGTACAGGGCATTGAAGATGATAACAGTGGGTGGATTATATTCTTAAACTTAGTTACAGCACTTTCAGAAAGACATCTACTTTGATAAAGTCTACTCTCCGCTGCTGTGTAATCAATTATTGTAAATGTAAATGTTATCAGGAAATGATCAGACAGCAGAGGGTTTTCAGGAAACACTGTTAAATGTTCAGTTTCTATGCCATATGTTAAAACAAGATCTAGAGTGTGATTAAAGTGGTGGGTGGGTTCTTTTACATTTTGAGAGAAGCCAATTGAGTCTAATAACAGATTAAATGCGATGTTGAGGCTGTCATTTTTAGCATCTACATGGATGTTAAAATCACCCACAATAATTATTTTTTATCTGAGCTGAGCACTAAATCAGATAAAAAGTCTGAGAAATCAGAGAGAAACTCTGTGTAAGGCCCAGGTGGACGATAGATGATAACAAGTAAGACTGGTTTCTGAGTTTTACAGCTGGGTGGACAAGGCTAAGCATCAGGCTTTCAAATGAATTAAAAGTCTGTCTTGGTCTTTCGTTAATTAATAGACTGGTGTGAAAAATTGCTGCCACACCGCCCCCTCGGCCTGTGCTTCGGGATTTCTGGTAGTTAGAATGACTCGGGGGTGTTGATTCATTTAAACTAACATACTCATCCTGCTGCAACCAGGTTTCTGTAAGGCAGAGTAAATCGATTTGTTGATCAATTATTAAGTCATGTACTAACAGAGACTTGGAGGAGAGAGACCTAATATTTAATAATCCACATTTCACTGTTTTACTCTTTGGTTCAAATGTGGATACTGTATTGTTCTTTCTTTGTGATTTTTATGTTTAAGTTGTTTATTGCTGGTTTTAGTTTGTTTTTGTCTTTTGGGAGCTGACACAGTCTCAATGGAGATGGGTTTTTGGGGGGGTAGCAGGAGGAGAGAAGCTGCAGAGAGGCGTGTAAGACTGCAACTCTGCTTCCTGGTCCCAACTCTGGAGAGCTAGTATCTCACATTTATTAATATTCAGCTGTAGGCCAGAAACTTTGGAGAAGTCGTTGAAAACCTGTAGGGCTAAAGGAATCTGGTCCTCATTTTTTAAACAGTGTGGTATCATCTGCCAGCTGACTGATTATTATCTGTTCACCCATCACAGTTAATCCGTCAATGTGACTGTTTTTAATCAAAATAGATAACAGCTCGGCAACCATGATGAACAGAAGTGGTGAGCTGCTACATCCCTGCCTTATCCCTCTATTAACCTCAAACCTTGAACATGTACCATGTTCTAGCAAAACAGAGCTGTTAATGTCATTATATAACATCTCTATAACATTGATAAATTCCTCTCCAAAACCAAAAGACTGCAGAGTTTTTAATATGAACATATGTTCAACTGAGTCAAATGCTTTGTAAAAATCCAAGAACAGGATGTATCCTCTCTCTTGGATTATTTCACTGTACTCAAGGAGGTCCAAAACCAGCCTAATATTATTATGAATTAGTCTTCCTTTCAAAAAACCTGATTGTGTTTAACTGATAATGTTTGAGATGCCTTTCTTTAGCCTCTCAGCTCCAGCTCCAGACATGATCTTATAGTCTGTTTAGTAAGGTGATAGGTCTTAAATTGTCTAAAATTCTTTTATCCTTAACCGATTTAGGGATCAGGGTAATCAACCCTTGTTTCATGCTTGGCATCAGTTCTTTCTTCTCTATAGATTCCTTTAATGCATCAAATAATAAGGTTCTTAGGTCCTTCCAGAAGAATTGATAAAAATTAGTAGTGAGTCCATCTGTCCCTGGGGACTTGTTTAATGCCATTTTCATGACCACTAAATCCAGTTCCTCAATTTTAAGCTCTGAATCACACAGATCTTTAAAAGGCTTGTCAATACATGGGATGAGATTATGAATCTTATTAAAGAAACTATTGGAATCAGCTGCTGAATATTCTGAGGAGTACAACTTGGAATAAAAAGTGAAGACTTCCTTTTCAATCTCTCTGAAATCTTTGCATTCAGTCCCATTTATCAACAAGCTTGTGACTAGATTTCTCTGCTGTCTACATTTTTCCAGCTTACTGAAATATGATGAGTTTTTTTCACCTGCCTCAATCCATTTGGCTCTCGATCTTATAAAGGCACCCTGGGCTTTCTCTAGGTAAAGATCGTCTAATTTGGTTTTTAACTCCATCAATTTATTTTTCTCTTGCATGTTTACCTTTTCTTTACTACAGCACTGAGTTATTTCACGAAGTAAATTACTTTCATATTCCCGTTTTTCCCTGTTCAGTTCTTTGCAGAATTTTATAGTGAATTCTCTGATTTTGAATTTAACAAATTCCCATTTCTGTATATTACCCACTACTGAGTCATTATTTTTAATATCTGTAATTAGTGTGAATGCTTGTAAAAGCATTCACAGTATTGTTCTTCTAATCTTTATTAGTGTGAATGCTTGAAAAGCATTCACAGTATTGTTGTTGTAATCTTTATTATTAGTGTGAATGCTTGAAAAGCATTCACAGTATTGTTGTTGTAATCTTTATTATTATTATTATTATTATTATTAGTGTGAATGCTTGTAAAAGCATTCACAGTATTGTTCTTCTAATCTTTATTAGTGTGAATGTTTGAAAAGCATTCACAGTATTGTTGTAATCTTTATTATTAGTGTGAATGCTTGTAAAAGCATTCACAGTATTGTTCTTCTAATCTTTATTAGTGTGAATGCTTGTAAAAGCATTCACAGTATTGTTCTTCTAATCTTTATTATTAGTGTGAATGCTTGTAAAAGCATTCACAGTATTGTTCTTCTAATCTTTATTAGTGTGAATGCTTGTAAAAGCATTCACAGTATTGTTCTTCTAATCTTTATTAGTGTGAATGCTTGTAAAAGCATTCACAGTATTGTTCTTCTAATCTTTATTATTATTATATTTTATTATATATTCCGTACGTTTTTTGTACTGTATCTCCTTCAAAACCGTTCAACTCAGAAAAACCATTCAAACACCGTTAGATTCCACTTCTTTTGGACATGACTGCTTCTATTTTTCTCATTTTTAACATTTATATTTTTAATTTTATTCAACTTTTTCAACAAAATTTCCCATGTATTTCAATGGGGAGACCCTTCAAATCCCTCATTCAACTTACTCCTCTTTAAACTGTATCTACTTCCACATACATTGACATAGAGCCACCATTCAAACTTTAAAACGAAGACAAGACATTCAACTATTCAACTTGTATTTATCTTTTCAATATCTATTATACTTTTCTTCAGTTCCAGTTTAAGTTTCATGATGTTTTTCAGCCGTTTCAGAGTTTATAATGGGTGTGTATGGGACGGAATGTTGGGGCTAGAGTGAGACAGCTCAACTGCTAGAGTGAGAGGAGCAAAAAATTAATCTTAAAATCTTTTTAAAACTGCTGCTGTGTCCACGGTGTTTGGTCTACAGGTATGATTTTACCCTCAAAACGTAGCCATCGCTGTCCTCTTTCATCCAATGTGTTTACTATTGTACTAGGTGTTATGGTTCTTTCATAAATGTCACCAATGCACAGCCTCCTCCCTCCAACTCCTCCATAGACTCTAATGTTAAAATGGCTCAGAAGGTTCGTTTGAAAACCAGAAGTACAGGCTGTCTTTACACTGTCACCACGTCCATATAATAAACTCCACAAGCATGAAAACTGAGAATTAGGTAGACTGGACATTGCTGCCGCTCACGGTGAAAGAATTTTGTCAATACGACCTGTACTTTTCATTTGGGAGCAATTTGTTTCGACCTGACTTTTCTATTCATTTTAAGCAGCAAAAGTGAGGTGCATGTCTGTGCGCGTGTGTATGGAGCCAGTGGGTGCAGTCACTATAGCAACCAGGCTCACACCTGCCTGCCTAATGAGCTCTGTCTCTCACTCTGCCAAGATTCATCTTAAACACTTCTCTTTCAACTGCTGCTGTGTCCACAGTGTTTGCTCTACAGCCATCATTTTACCCTCAAAACGTCACCATCGTTGTTCTCTTTCCAACAGAGTGTCTTTGAAAGCTCAGATATGTAAAGTTTTTAAACTGTGTGGATCCAAGTGGAGGGATCACATTTTAGTCATTCAGTGATTCAAAGAATATGAACTTTTAATATTCATTCAGATGTTTTCTGACTCTAAATAGTCTTTTGTCATTTCTTATGTTTTTCTAATTTACATTTAAAACATTTTCAGCTCTTTTCCAACTTCTTCTCTGTGGTTGTCAGCTTTTAGCAGTTCAGCTTTTTGTTTTCAGGTACAAATTTCTGTATTTTTCATCTCATTCAACATTTTTAACTTAAAATTCAGCAATTAATTCATTTCAGTGCATACATTCAGATTCAAGCATTCACACTGCAGTTTCTTCAGAAAATGCACTTTCTAGTTATTATTATTATATTTTATTATATATTCCGTACGTTTTTTGTACTGTATCTCCTTCAAAACCGTTCAACTTAGAAAAACCATTCAAACACCGTTAGATTCCTCTTCTTTTGGACATGACTGCTTCTATTTTTCTCATTTTTAACATTTATATTTTTAATTTTATTCAACTTTTTTCAACAAAAATTTCCCATGTATTTCAATGGGGAGACCCTTCAAATCCTCATTCAACTTACTCATTTTCAAACTCTATCTACTTCAACATAGGTTGACATAGAGCCACCATTCAAACTTTAAAACGAAGACAAGACATTCAACTATTCAACTTGTATTTATCTTTTCAATATCTGTTATACTTTTTCTTCAGTTCCAGTTTAAGTTTCATGATGTTTTTCAGCCGTTTCAGAGTTTATAATGGGTGTGTATGGGACGGAATGTTGGGGCTAGAGTGAGAAGGCTCAACTGCTAGAGTGAGAGGAGCGAAAAAATTAATCTGAAAATATTTTTAAAACTGCTGCTGTGTCCACGGTGTTTGGTCTACAGGTATGATTTTACCCTCAAAACGTAGCCATCGCTGTCCTCTTTCATCCAATGTGTTTACTATTGTACTAGGTGTTATGGTTCTTTCATAAATGTCACCAAAGCACAGCCTCCTCCCTCCAACTCCTCCATAGACTCTAATGTTAAAATGGCTCAGAAGGTTCGTTTGAAAATCAGAAGAGCATGGTGTTTTTACACTGTCACCACGTCCATATAATAAACTCCACAGGCATGAAAACTGAGAATTAGGTAGACTGGACATTGCTGCCGCTCACGGTGAAGGAATTTCGTCAATAGGACCTGTACTTTTCATTTGGGAGCGATTTGTTTCGGCCTGACTTTTCTGTTCATTTTAAGCAGCAAAAGTGAGGTGCATGTCTGTGTGCGTGTGTATGGAGCCCCTGGCTCAGTCACTATAGCAACCAGGCTCACACCTGCCTGCCTAACGAGCTCTCTCTCACTCTGCCAAGATTCATCTTGAACACTTCTCTTTCAACAGCTGCTGTGTCCACAGTATTTGCCCTACAGCCATCATTTTACCCTCAAAATGAAGCCATCGTTCTTCTCTTTCCAACAGCGTGTCTTTCAAAGCTCAGAGATGTAAACCTTTAAAACTGTGTGGATCCAAGTGGAGTGATCATATTTTAGTCATTCAGTGATTCAAAGAATATGAACTTTTAATATTCATTCAGATGTTTTCTGACTCTAAATAGTCTTTTCTCATTACTTAGGTTTTTCTAATTTACATTTAAAACATTTTCAGCTCTTTTCCAACTTCTTCTGTGTGGATTTCAGCTTTTAGCAGTTCAGCACTTTTGTTTTCAGGTGAAAATTTCTGTATTTTTCATCTCATTCAACATTTTTAACTTAAAATTCAGCAATTAATTCTTTTCGGTGCATATATTCAGATTCAAGCATTCACACTGCAGTTTCTTCAGAAAATGCACTTTCTAGTTATTATTATTATATATTCCGTACGTTTTTTGTACTCTATCTCCTTCAAAACCGTTCAACTTAGAAAAACCATTCAAACACCGTTAGATTCCTCTTCTTTTGGACACGACTGCTTCTACTTTTCTCATTTTTAACATTTATAATTTTAATTTTATTCAACTTTTTTCACCCAAAATTTCCCATATATTTCAATGGGGAGACCCTTCAAATCCTCATTCAACTTACTCATTTTCAAACTGTATCTACTTCAACATACGTTGACATAGAGCCACCATTCAAACTTTAAAACGAAGACAAGACATTCAACTATTCAACTTGTATTTATCTTTTCAATATCTGTTATACTTTTTCTTCAGTTCCAGTTTAAGTTTCATGATGTGTTTTCACCTGTTTCAGAGCTTATAATGGGTGTGTATGGGACGGAATGTTGGGGCTAGAGTGAGACAGCTCAGCTGCTAGAGTGAGAGGAGCAAAAAAATTACTCTTAAAATATTTTTTAAAACTGCTGCTGTGTCCGCGGCGTTTGGTCTACCAGTCTGATTTTACCCTCAAAACGTAGCCATCGCTGTCCTCTTTCATCCAATGTGTTTACTATTGTCCTAGGTGTTATGGTTCCTTCATAAATGTCATCAATGCACAGCCTCCTCCCTCCAACTCCTCCATAGACTCCAATGTTAAAATGGCTCAGAAGGTTCGTTTGAAAATCAGAAGTACAGGCTGTCTTTACACTGTCACCACGTCTATATATTAAATTCCACAGGCATGAAAACTGAGAATTAGGTAGACTGGACATTGCTGTCGCTCACGGTGAAAGAATTTTGTCAATATGACCTATACTTTTCATTTGAGAAGGATTTGTTTGGGCCTGACTTTTCTGTTCATTTTAAGCAGCAAAAGTGAGGTGCATGTCTGTGTGCGTGTGTATGGAGCCATTGGGTGCAGTCACTATAGCAACCAGGCTCACACCTGCCTGCCTAACGAGCTCTGTCTCTCACTGTGCCAAGATTCATCTTAAACACTTCTTTTTCAACTGCTGCTGTGTCCACAGTGTTTGCTCTACAGACATCATTTTACGCTCAAAATGTCGCCATCGTTGTTCTCTTTCCAACACTGTGTCTTTCAGAGCTCAGAGATGTAAAGTTTTTAACCTGTGTGGATCCAAGTGGAGGGATCACATTTTAGTCATTCAGTGATTCAAAGAATATGAACTTTTAATATTCATTCAGATGTTTTCTGACTCTAAATAGTCTTTTCTCATTTCTTAGGTTTTTCTAATTTACATTTAAAACATTTTCAGCTATTTTCCAACTTCTTCTCTGTGCTTGTCAGCTTTTAGCAGTTCAGCTTTTTTGTTTTCAGGTGCAAATTTCTGTATTTGTCATCTCATTCAACATTTTTAACTTAAAATTCAGCAATTAATTTTTTTCAGTGAATACATTCAGATTCAAGCATTCACACTGCAGTTTCTTCAGAAAATGCACTTTCTAGTTATTATTAGTGTGAATGCTTGAAAAGCATTCACAGTATTGTTCTTCAAATCTTTATTATTATTTTTATATCATCTTCCGTACGTTTTTTAAAGTCCTACTCCTTCAAAACCGTTCAACTTAGAAAAACCATTCAAACACCGTTAGATTCCTCTTCTTTTGGACATGACTGCTTCTATTTTTCTCATTTTTAACATTTATATTTTTAAAATTAGTCAACTTTATTTAACAAAAATTTATAATGTATTTCAATGGAGAGACCCTTCAAATTCTCATTCAACTTACTCCTCTTTAAACTGTATCTATTTTCACATACATTGAAGTAGAGCCATCATTCAAACTTTAAAACGAAGACAAGACATTCAACTATTCAACTTGTATTTATCTTTTCAATATCTATTATACTTTTTCTTCAGTTCCAGTTTAAGTTTCATGATGTTTTTTCACCCGTTTCAGAGTTTATAATGGGTGTGTATGGGACGGAATGTTGGGGCTAGAGTGAGACAGCTCAACTGCTAGAGTGAGAGGAGCAAGAAAATTAATCTTAAAATATTTTTTAAAACTGCTGCTGTGTCCACGGTGTTTGGTCTACAGGTATGATTTTACCCTCAAAACGTAGCCATCGCTGTCCTCTTTCATCCAATGTGTTTACTATTGTACTAGGTGTTATGGTTCTTTCATAAATGTCACCAATGCACAGCCTCCTCCCTCCAACTCCTCCATAGACTCTAATGTTAAAATGGCTCAGAAGGTTCGTTTGAAAACCAGAAGTACAGGCTGTCTTTACACTGTCACCACGTCCATATAATAAACTCCACAGGCATGAAAACTGAGAATTAGGTAGACTGGACATTGCTGTCGCTCACGGTGAAAGAATTATGTCAATACGACTTGTACTTTTCATTTGGGAAGGATTTGTTTGTTGGTGACTTTTCTGTTCATTTTAAGCAGCAAAAGTGAGGTGCATGTCTGTGTGCGTGTGTACTGAGCCATTGGGTGCAGTCACTATAGCAACCAGGCTCGCACCTGCCTGCCTAACGAGCTCTGTCTCTCACTGTGCCAAGATTCATCTTAAACACTTCTCTTTCAACTGCTGCTGTGTCCACAGTGTTGGGTCTACAGCAATCATTTTACCCTCAAAACGTCGCCATCGTTCTTCTCTTTGCAACACCGTGTCTTTCAAAGCTCAGACATTTAAACTTTTAAAACTGTGTGGATTCAAGTGGAGGAATCACATTTTACTCATTCAGTGATTCAAAGAATATGAACTTTTAATATTCATTCAGATGTGTTCTGACTCTAAATAGTCTTTTCTCATTTCTTAGGTTTTTCTAATTTACATTTATAACATTTTCAGCTCTTTTCCAACTTCTTCTTTGTGGATGTCAGCTTTTAGCAGTTCAGCTTTTTTGTCTTGAGGTGCAAATTTCTGTATTTTTCATCTCATTCAACATTTTTAACTTAAAATTCAGCAATTAATTCTTTTCAGTGCATATATTCAGATTCAAGCATTCACACTGCAGTTTCTTCAGAAAATGCACTTTCTAGTTATTAGTGTGAATGCTTGTAAAAGCATTCACAGTATTGTTCTTCTAATCTTTATTATTAGTGTGAATGCTTGTAAAAGCATTCACAGTATTGTTCTTCTAATCTTTATTATTATATCATATTCCGTACGTTTTTTGGCATCTAACTCCTTCAAAACCGTTCAACGTAGAAAAACCATTCAAACACCGTTAGATTCCTCTTCTTTTGGACATGACTGCTTCTACCTTTCTCATTTATAACATTTATATTTTTAAAATTATTCAACTTTTTTCAACAAAAATTTCCCATGTATTTCAATGGGGAGACCCTTCAAATTCTCCTTCAACTTACTCCTCTTAAAACTGTATCTACTTTCATATACATTGACGTAGAGCCACCATTCAAACTTTAAAACGAAGCCAAGACATTCAACTATTCAATTTGTATTTATCTTTTCAATATCTATTATACTTTTTCTTCAGTTCCAGTTTAAGTTTCATGATGTTTTTTCACCCGTTTCAGAGTTTATAATGGGTGTGTATGGGACGGAATGTTGGGGCTAGAGTGAGACAGCTCAACTGCCAGAGTGGAAGCAGGTCGAAAATTAATCTTAAAATCTTTTTTTAAAACTGCTGCTGTGTCCACGGTGTTTGGTCTACAGGTATGATTTTACCCTCAAAACGTAGCCATCGCTGTCCTCTTTCATCCAATGTGTTTATTATTGTACTAGGTGTTATGGTTCTTTCATGAATGTCACCAATGCACAGCCTCCTCCCTCCAACTGCTCCATAGACTGTAATGTTAAAATGGCTCAGAAGGTTCGTTTGAAAATCAGAAGAGCATGGTGTCTTTCCACTGTCACCACGTCCATATAATAAACTCCACAGGCATGAAAACCGAGAATTAGGTAGACTAGACATTGCTGCCGCTCACGGTGAAAGAATTTTGTCAATAGGACTTGTACTTTTCATTTGGGAGCGATTTGTTTCGGCCAGACTTTTCTGTTCATTTTAAGCAGCAAAAGTGAGGTGCATGTCTGTGTGTGTGTATGGAGCCATTGGCTGCAGTCACTATAGCAACCAGGCTCACACCTGACTGCTTAACCAGCTCTCTCTCTCTCACTGTGCCAAGATTCATCTTAAACACTTCTCTTTAAACTGCTGCTGTGTCCACAGTGTTTGCTCTACAGCCATCATTTTACCCTCAAAACGAAGACCTCGATGTTCTCTTTCCAGCACCGTATCTTTCAAAGCTGATAGTCACAAACTTTTAAAACTGTATGGATTCAAGTGGAGGGATCACATTTTAGTCATTCAGTTATTCAAAGAATATGAAGTTTTGATATTCATTCAGATGTTTTTTTGACTCTAAATTTTCTTTTCTTATTTCTTAGGTTTTTCTAATTTTTATTTAAAAACTTTTCAGCTATTTTCCAACTTCTTCTCTGTAATTGTCAGCTTTTAGCAGTTCAGCACTTTTGTTTTCAGGTTATAATTTCTGTATTTTTCATCTCATTCAATATTTTTAACTTAAAATTCAGCAATTAATTCATTTCAGTGCATACATTCAGATTCAAGCATTCACACTGCAGTTTCTTCAGAAAATGCACTTTCTAGTTATTATATTTTATTCTTCCGTACGTTTTTTGTACTGTATCTCCTTCAAAACCGTTCAACTTAGAAAAACCATTCAAACACCATTAGATTCCTCTTCTTTTGGACATGACTGCTTCTATTTTTCTCATTTTTAACATTTATATTTTTAATTTTAACTTTTTTCAACAAAAAATTCCCATGTATTTCAATGGGGAGACCCTTCAAATCCTCATTCAACTTACTCATTTTAAAAACTGTATCTACTTCCACATACGTTGACATAGAGCCACCATTCAAACTTTAAAACGAAGACAAAACATTCAACTATTCAATTTGTATTTATCTTTTCAATATCTATTATACTTTTTCTTCAGTTCCAGTTTAAGTTTCATGATGTTTTTTCACCCATTTCAGAGTTTATAATGGGTGTGTATGGGACGGAATGTTGGGGCTAGAGTGAGACAGCTCAACTGCTAGAGTGAGAGGAGCAAAAAATAAATCTTAAAATATTTTTAAAACTGCTGCTGTGTCCACGGTGTTTGGTCTACAGGTATGATTTTACCCTCAAAACGTAGCCATCGCTGTCCTCTTTCATCCAATGTGTTTACTATTGTCCTAGGTGTTATGGTTCTTTCATAAATGTCACCAAAGCACAGCCTCCTCCCTCCAACTCCTCCATAGACTCTAATGTTAAAATGGCTCAGAAGGTTCGTTTGAAAATCAGAAGAGCATGGTGTTTTTACACTGTCACCACGTCCATATAATAAACTCCTCAGGCATGAAAACTGAGAATTAGGTAGACTGGACATTGCTGCCGCTCACGGTGAAAGAATTTCGTCAATAGGACCTGTACTTTTCATTTGGGAAGGATTTGTTTGGGCCTGACTTTTCTGTTCATTTTAAGCAGCAAAAGTGAGGTGCATGTCTGTGCGTGTGTATGGAGCCATTGGGTGCAGTCACTATAGCAACCAGGCTCACACCTGCCTGCCTAATGAGCTCTCTCTCTCTCACTGTGCCAAGATTCATCTTAAACACTTCTCTTTCAACTGCTGCTGTGTCCACAGTGTTTGCTCTACAGACATCATTTTACCCTCAAAACGTCGCCATCGTTCTTCTCTTTCCAACACTGTGTCTTTCAAAGCTCAGAGATGTAAAGCTTTAAAACTGTGTAGATCCAAGTGGAGGGATCACATTTTAGTCATTCAGTGATTCAAAGAATATGAACTTTTAATATTCATTCAGATGTTTTCTGACTCTAAATTTTCTTTTCTCATTACTTAGGTTTTTCTAATTTACATTTAAAACATTTTCAGCTATTTTCCAACTTCTTCTCTGTGCTTGTCAGCTTTTAGCAGTTCAGCACTTTTGTTTTCAGGTGCAAATTTCTGTATTTTTCATCTCATTCAACATTTTTAACTTAAAATTCAGCAATTAATTCTTTTCAGTGCATATATTCAGATTCAAGCATTCACACTGCAGTTTCTTCAGAAAATGCACTTTCTAGTTATTATTATATTCCGTACGTTTTTTGTACTCTATCTCCTTGAAAACCGTTCAACTTAGAAAAACCATTCAAACACCGTTAGATTCCTCTTCTTTTGGACATGACTGCTTGTATTTTTCTCATTTATAACATTTATATTTTTAAAATTATTCAACTTTTTTCAACAAAAATTTCCCATGTATTTCAATGGGGAGACCCTTCAAATTCTCCTTCAACTTACTCCTCTTTAAACTGTATCTACTTCCACATACGTTGACGTAGATCCACCATTCAAACTTTAAAACGAAGACAAGACATTCAACTATTCAACTTGTATTTATCTTTTCAATATCTATTATACTTTTTCTTCAGTTCCAGTTTAAGTTTCATGATGATTTTTCAGCCGTTTCAGAGTTTATAATGGGTGTGTATGGGACAGAATGTTGGGGCTAGAGTGAGACAGCTCAACTGCCAGAGTGAGAGGAGCGAAAAAATTAATCTTAAAATATTTTTTAAAACTGCTGCTGTGTGAGCAGCTTTTGCTCTACAGGTATGATTTTACCCTCAAAACGTAGCCATCGCTGTCCTCTTTCATCCAATGTGTTTACTATTGTACTAGGTGTTATGGTTCTTTCATAAATGTCACCAAAGCACAGCCTCCTCCCTCCAACTCCTCCATAGACTCTAATGTTAAAATGGCTCAGAAGGTTCGTTTGAAAAGCAGAAGAGCATGGTGTTTTTACACTGTCACCACGTCCATATAATAAACTCCACAGGCATGAAAACTGAGAATTAGGTAGACTGGACATTGCTGCCGCTCACGGTGAAAGAATTTCGTCAATAGGACCTGTACTTTTCATTTGGGAAGGATTTGTTTGGACCTGACTTTTCTGTTCATTTTAAGCAGCAAAAGTGAGGTGCATGTCTGTGCGTGTGTATGGAGCCATTGGGTGCAGTCACTATAGCAACCAGGCTCACACCTGCCTGCCTAATGAGCTCTCTCTCTCTCTCGCTGTGCCAAGATTCATCTTAAACACTTCTCTTTCAACTGCTGCTGTGTCCACAGTGTTTGCTCTACAGCCATCATTTTACCCTCAAAACGTTGCCATCGTTCTTCTCTTTCCAACACTGTGTCTTTCAAAGCTCAGAGATGTAAAGCTTTCAAACTGTGTGGATCCAAGTGGAGGGATCACATTTTAGTCATTCAGTGATTCAAAGAATATGAACTTTTAATATTCATTCAGATGTTTTCTGACTCTAAATTTTCTTTTCTCATTACTTAGGTTTTTCTAATTTACATTTAAAACATTTTCAGCTATTTTCCAACTTCTTCTCTGTGCTTGTCAGCTTTTAGCAGTTCAGCTTTTTTGTTTTCAGGTACAAATTTCTGTATTTTTCATCTCATTCAACATTTTTAACTTAAAATTCAGCAATTAATTCTTTTCAGTGCATATATTCAGATTCAAGCATTCACACTGCAGTTTCTTCAGAAAATGCACTTTCTAGTTATTATTTCCTATTCCGTACGTTTTTCGCCGACTATCTCCTTCAAAACCGTTCAACTTAGAAAAACCATTCAAACACCGTTAAATTCCTCTTCTTTTGGAATGGTGTGCTTCTATTTTTCTCATTTTTAACATTTATATTTTTAATTTTATTCAACTTTTTTCAACAAAAATTTCCCATGTATTTCAATGGGGGAGACCCTTCAAATCCTCATTCAACTTACTCATTTTTAAACTCTTACTACTTCCACATACGTTGACATAGAGCCACCATTCAAACTTTAAAACGAAGACAAGACATTCAACTATTCAACTTGTATTTATCTTTTCAATATCTATTATACTTTTTCTTCAGTTCCAGTTTAAGTTTCATGATGTTTTTTCACCCGTTTCAGAGTTTACAATGGGTGTGTATGGGATGGAATGTTGGGGCTAGAGTGAGACAGCTCAACTGGTAGAGTGAGAGGAGCAAAAAAATTAATCTTAAAATCTTTTGCAAAACTGCTGCTGTGTCCGCAGCGTTTGCTCTACAGGTATGATTTTACCCTCAAAACGTAGCCATCGCTGTCCTCTTTCATCCAATGTGTTTACTATTGTACTAGGTGTTATGGTTCTGTCATAAATGTCACCAAAGCACAGCCTCCTCCCTCCAACTCTTCCATAGACTCTAATGTTAAAATGGCTTAGAAGGTTCGTTTGAAAATCAGAAGAGCATGGTGTCTTTACACTGTCACCACGTCCATATAATAAACTCCACAGGCATGAAAACTGAGAATTCAGTAGACTAGACATTGCTGCCACTCACGGTGAAAGAATTTTGTCAATATAAGTTGTCGTTTTCTTTTGGGAACGATTTGTTTCGGGCTGACTTTTCTGTTCATTTTAAGCAGCAGAAGTGAGGTGCATGTCTGTGTGTGGACCGAGAAACCTCGACACCTGCGGCACCTGTTACTGCAGCCGAGATTAGCTTAATGCTCGAGGAGCATAGAGCTGCATTGCTAGCGGACTTTAAGTCATCCTTTGAGGACTTGTCCTCTGTTAGACAATGTGCAGTCTGCAGTGCAGGACCACGGTCAACGATTAATTCTTTGGAATCGACATACACTGAATTTGACCAACGTCTGGACCAATTGGAGTCCGAATGCTCTACGCTTCGCAAAGACAACAACTGGCTAAAATCCAAGGTGGCAGACTTGGAAGGTCGCAGCAGAAGGCAGAATATACGACTTGTGGGATTACCTGAGGACATTGAAGGTCCACGCCCGACAGCTTTCTTTTCTCAGCTCCTCGTCGATGTTTTCGGAGCGCAGGTGCTTCCCTCACCGCCCGAGCTGGACAGGGCGCACCGGAGTCCAGTTCCGAAATCGACGAAACCACGGCCGGTTATTCTGCGATTTCATCGGTACCAAATTAAAGACCTGGTGATCTCGTAAGAAACTCGTAAGAAAAGCGAGCTCAGCTACAACGGCCATAGGATCCGGCTATATGAAGATTACAGCCCGGAGGTGGTGAAGAACCGAGCTGAGTTTAAAGAGGCAATGTCTGAACTTTATAAGCGGGGATTTAAGCCTGCGCTCCTCTTCCCGGCTAAACTGCGCATTGTTCTGCCCACAGGGAAGAAGTGGTTTACGCCTGCTTCAGAAGCCGATAGGTTCGTGCAGGGCTTGAGGAACGAGGCTGAAGCTCAAAGGCCACAGTGACTGACAGCTACGAGTAAAGTGACTTGAATCCTTGTTGACTTACAGGCAATCGGACGATTACAGAGAAGGCAGGCAAGCACTGTATATTTCTGTTATTTCATGGTATACTAGTTGTCACCGTTTTAACACCTGGTTCTTGTTTCTTTTGTAATATTTTGAATTAATGTTCACTGATCCCTAGAAGGTTTGATTCATATTGGGATATACACTTAGTACTTCAAAGTTAAGGTTGTATGGAGTTTCTATGTAGCAGGAGTTTGGGCTAGGAGGTTGAAGTTGTTGGGAATACACTGCGGTCACCTTAGTTCAGAAATGGGACCTAGTGGGTGGGGTGGGGGAATGGGGGAATGTTATTGTTCCTGTGTTTGTTTGCTTTGGTTGTATGTGGGTTTGTTTTTTGGTTTTTTGTGTTTGTTTGTTTTTCTTTCTTTTTTTTTTGTTTGTTTTGTTTTGTTCTCTCTTGTCCCCTCCCATGTACAGTCATCTTGTCATTGTCACCAGATTTCAGTAAAACATATATATGGCTAGTTATAGCACTAACAATAGTACTATTAGATTTTTGTCTTGGAATGTTAAAGGCTTGAACGGTCCGGTAAAGAGATCTCGGGTTCTCAGTCACTTAAAACATCTCAATGCAGATGTAGCCTTTCTCCAGGAGACTCATTTGCGAGTCAAAGATCATAGAAGACTTAAACCTCCATGGATAGGTCATATGTTTCACTCAAACTTTGATACTAGAGCCAGAGGAGTGGCAATCTTAATTAGGAATAAAATACATTTTTCTTTCACTAAATTGATTGCTGACAAAAATGGACGATATCTAATTGTTGTAGGGACCCTCATGAATAACCCAGTTGTTTTAGTGAACGTCTATGCCCCAAACTTTGACAACGCTCTGTTTGCTAATAATCTTTTGAGGATGATTCCCGACTTAAATACGCACCTCCTGATCTTCGGAGGTGACTTAAACTGCGTTATTGACCCAGCTTTAGACAAATCTGCCACTGGCTCTAAAGCACCATCTGCTATGTCCAAGGCTTTCTCACATTTTATGACCCAAAATGGATACATTGATCCTTGGAGGTTTTTTAATCCCCAAGCCAGAGAATATTCCTTTTTTTCAAATGTCCATCACACATATTCTCGCATCGACTACTTTTTTATAAATGGCTCCATGGCTTCTAAAGTTTGCAACTCTGAATATTTTCCGATTGTTATATCTGATCATGCTCCTTTGGTCCTGGATATGGCTTTATCTCCAGGCTATAGACCTCAGCATCCATGGAGGTTGAACTCTCTACTCTTGTCTGATTCAGCTTTCTGTGACTATATCTCATCTGCAATTGATGATTTCTTAACTACGAATGAGTCTGAGGACATCTCTAAGTCTCTACTTTGGGAAACACTTAAAGCATACCTCAGGGGCCAAATTATTTCCTATTCGTCTCACCTATCTAAATCAAAGAAAGCTAAGCAAAATGAACTTTCTGCCAAAATTCAAGCTCTAGACGGCAACACGCTCAAACTCCCTCACCTGAAATATATAAGAAGCGTCTTAACCTACAATCTGAGTTCAGTCTCCTGTCGACCCATGATGCAGAGCAATTGTTATTACGGTCCCGTGGCAACTATTATGAACATGGCGATAAAGCCTCTCGTCTGCTAGCCCACCAGCTACGTCACCAATCGGCATCTCGCCAAATTTTGCAAATTAAAATGAATCGGGAACTTTGACTTCTGATCCAACGGAAATCAACTCAATTTTTAAGTCATTTTATAGTTCTCTGTATACATCAGAGTTCCCTCTAATTCTATAGATATGAACCAGTTTCTTGACAAATTGGATACCCCTACAATTACAACCTCAACAGCAGCAGAAATTGATGCACCGCTCACTGCGGATGAGGTTATATCATCAATCACATCCTTACAGTCTGGAAAGTCCCCTGGTCCCGATGGGTTCCCCGCTGAATTTTATAAAAAATTCCACTTAAAACTGGCCCCTTTGCTGCTGTCGGTTTTTGAGGAGTCACTGAAACGCGGCTCTCTCCCTCAGACACTAAGACAGGCTTCTATCTCATTACTGCATAAAGAAGGAAAGGATCCTACTTGTTGTGGCTCCTATCGACCAATAAGCCTTCTTAATGTAGACTTTAAAATCTTATCCAAACTGCTAGCAACCCGTTTGGAAAGAGTTCTCCCTTCTATTATATCAGACGAACAGACAGGCTTTATTAAAGGAAGACATTCCTTTTTTAATATACGGTCCCTTCTTAATATAATTTATTCCAAAAATCATAGCACCATCCCTGAGGTGGTGATCTCATTGGATGCCGAAAAAGCATTCGATCGAGTGGAATGGGGTATCTTTTGCAGTCTTGAAGAAATTTGGTTTTGGTGACAGTTTTATATCTTGGATTCATGTTTTATATACTACGCCATTGGCATCTGTTTGTACTAATAATGTGAATTCTGAGTATTTTACTCTATCACGTGGTACACGACAAGGTTGTCCACTCTCACCTTTACTTTTCACTTTAGCAATAGAGCCTCTCTCTGTGGCTCTCAGAACCTCGCCTCTGTTTCAAGGGGTTATTCGTGGTGGTACGGAATATAGGGTTGCTCTATATGCAGATGACTTATTGCTATATGTTACAAATCCAACAATTCATTTATCCTCTATAATGAAAATACTTCTGAATTTTGGCTCTTTCTCTGGGTACAAGATTAATATACAAAAAAGTGAATGTTTTCCTATAAACCCAGCTGCACAAGAGCTTAGACAAACAGATTTGAATTTCCACCTAGCTTCTTCAGGCTTTAGATATCTAGGAGTGCATATTACCACTTCATTTAAAGCTTTGCGAACAGCAAATTTCAACCCTTTGCTGACCTATGTAAGGTTGGCTTTTCAAAGGTGGGCAAATCTTCCTGTATCACTTCTTGGCAGGATTAATATTATAAAATGACTATTCTACCCAAATTCCTCTATCTTTTCAGAGTATCCCATTGTTTCTACCTAAATCCTTTTTCAAATCTGTGAATCGAATGTTTTCATCATTTACATGGGCTAATAAGACCCCCAGAATTAGTATGACCTCACTACAACAGGGTAAGCTCAGTGGGGTCTTGCTCTGCCCAACTTGATGTTTTATTATTGGGCAGCCAACATTCAGAAGTATAACTATTGGCTGAATGATCCTCAGGCTGCTTGGTGTTGCCTTGAGGCGCAATCATGTTTCTCTTCCTCACTCTCAGCACTATTATTTTCATCCCTTCCTGTTTCCCTGTTACAATTCACAGACAACCCTGTTCTAATTGGCTCTCTAAAAATATGGTATCAATTCCGCGTCACTTCAATTCTGTCTCTGCTTCTGCTCTGACCCCAATCTGCAACAACCACCTCTTCCCCCCCGTCCCTGGTGGACTCCTCCTTCTGTATTTGGGCAAGAAAAGGTATCAAATGTTTTTATGACCTTTTTAAAGATAACATTTTTCTCAGCTTTAGTGACCTTTGTTCTTTGTATGATTTGCCCTCGTATCATTTGTTCCGCTACTTTCAAATAAGACACTGTGCATCTTCTATCTTGCCAGAGTTTCCAAGTCAGCCTCTCAAGCCTTGGTGGGAAGACTTATTCCAGTTGAAGCCTCACAGTAAGGCTCTAATATCACAAATATATACTTTAATTATGGCATCGGGCAATTACTCAACCAATAAAATTGCTTCGAGTTGGGAACAGGAACTGGGTCTTCAGTTTGTTGAAGGTTACTGGGACAAAGTAACTGACAAAATTCATTCCTCGGCCTCATGTGCAAGACTCTCCCTTATTCAGTTTAAGACGGTATACAGATTACACTTCTCAAGATCTAGACTATCTAAAATATACCCCGGTATTCCTGACCTGTGCAACAGATGCAACACCTCCCCCTGTGATTTAACTCATATGTTTTTTGCCTGCCCGTCACTTCAATTATACTGGACTTTTTACTTTGAGGTGCTCTCTCATGTTTTGAGCGTTACTCTCAAACCATGCCCACTAGTTGCCATTTTTGGTGTTTCTGAAGATGCTACCCTAAACCTTAGTCGTAAGCAACTGGATATTATCGCTTTCACTTCACTGCTGGCACGACGTCGAATTTTGCTGTCTTGGAAAGCTCCTCACCCTCCAGCCCGGTCACGTTGGCTGGAAGATGTTATGTTCTTTTTAAAATTGGAGAAAATAAAATTCAGACTCAGAGGAAATGTTAATAAGTTCTCACAGGTGTGGCAACCTTTTATCATTTACTTTAACTCATTGAAAACACTTACAACAGACTAAACCTTTTCTGGTTTTGGTGGGGAATTGATTGATTTTTTTTTTTTTTTTTTTTTCTTTCTTTGGGTTTTTTGCTGTTGTTTTCTGTGTGTGAGTTGTTGTTTTTTGTTTTTCTTCCTTTTTCCTTTTTTTTTATTTTTTTTATTTTATTTTATTTTATCTGTTTTATTGTTGTCACCAGAATTTTAATGGCCTAATCTGTCTTGATATATGTCTTTGTATCGGTTGGTACTTGCTGTATTGGGCCTGATATGTTAAATTACATGTGCAAAACTCTATAAATAAAGAGGGAAAAAAAAAAAAAAAATACCCAATTGTGCAACTTTTTGCACATGGCAGCCGACAACAGTTTAGCTTGAATATTTGTTTTGTCCTTTTTCAGTAGTCACAGTTAGTTCATACAATTACCATGTGATATCATTTTAATAAAATTATTATTTTTTTCTTCTTTTTTGTTCACAGTGTGCAGAAGAAGAACAAGGACCAGATCTCCAGTCTTCTCTCTCACATCCCAACCCCCCATCCCCTCTATCCTCTGTCCTACTCCACCTGTTGTCTCTGCCTTCTTTCCATCTGTATTTCACCCTGTGGTTTGTAAGAAATTTTGCCAAACCAAGAATCTTATTGCGGTTTGATTTCAAAGCCATGTCTCTCCTGCTCTGTCTGTTCTCTCTGCTAAATTTTCTCTCTACCTGTTTTTCACTCTTTGGCTTGCTGCTGAAAAATGCACAAGCCAATAAAGCAATAAAGAGTGCATATTTTGCCTCAACCTTTGAACAAACTGAACAAAGAAAACTCTGCGGTTTGATTTCAAAACCGTGTCTTTCCTGCTCTGCCTGTTCTCTCTTCTAAATTTTCTCTCTACCTGTTTTTCACTCTTGGCTTGCTGCTGAAAAATGCCAAGCCATTAAAGCAATAAAGAGTGCATATATTGCCTCTACCTGAGAACAAACTGAACAAGCAAAGAAAACTCTAATTCACGGTTTGATTGTGATTTCCCAGCCGTGTCTCTCCTGCTCTGCCTGTTCTCTCTTCTAGATTTTCTCTCTACCTGTTTTTCATTCTGGGCTTGCTGCTAAGTTGTGCCAAGCCAATAAAGAGAGTGCATAATCTCTCGACTGAAGAACAAACTGTTAAACAAAGACAACTGTTTCTGAGAAATAAAAACTGAAATATAAAGACAAAGCCAACAATTCTTGGTGTGTGCCAATCTTATTTTATAAACATATTTTCTAAAGACTAAGAGAAACACTTGTGTAAAAATGCCAAGGAAGCAGAAAAAGTCACAAGCTGCAAAACAACACTGGAAGAAGTTCCATGAGATTCATAGTGTACCAATATGTGAACAAGATGAGTTTGATTTTCCTCAGTGCTCTGCAGAAGACAGTGTGTCTACAAAGACCAATGCTGACAGTGTTAAACAGGCAGGTCAACATGTTCCTGCACATGTACAACAGGTATCGTATGCTGATGCTGTAAAGAGTGGACTGCAGCATGAATTTAATGAACAACATGAGGTGTCAAGTGCCCCACAGGTGGGTTATGCTGATATTGTGAAAAGAGGCCGTCACAGTGATGTGGCAGGACCATCTCATGCAGTAAGAGTGAACCTTGAAAACCAGCCCTCTGTAACACATGTCTGTGCATCTCACAGCCAGGCTCATCCTAAGTATGGAAACTCCAGAAACAAGCAGTGCACATGTAACTCTCTCATATTTCTTGCTTTTCTTCATGAGAATGAAAATATGACTACAGCTGATCTTAATCTGGTCTTGGATAAAGGTGATGTGATGTACAAAGAGGCCAAGAAAAGATTTCCTAAAAATATTCATTTGGCAACCGATGAGCTGCCAGACAAAGTTGATGCACGCAGGTCTATGTATCATGTTGACATGACACAGCTTTCCCGGTATGGAACATTTGAAGAACCTCCAGAGGAGGCAGTAGACACCTTTCTCAGCTTAGAAGCAGGACTGAGCTGCCTGTTGTCAGATGTGCAGTATGCCTTATTGATTATGAGTGGATTGTGTATCGCAGTGTTCAGATCCACATCAGGCAAATATGGTTTTTTTGACCCACACTCCAGAACAGCCAGTGGTCTTCCTCTACCACTACAGTCACGTAATCGTGGTACAGCAGTGATGCTGAAATTCACACTCCTCAGTGACATGATTAAGAGGCTCCAAGATTCTTATGAAGGGATGGAGATATCACCCTCTTGTACCTATGAACTGAAGCCTGTGCAGTTCTACAGTATGAGCACAGTCAACCTGAGTGATACTATCACAGACACAGTCTGCAGATCAACAGCTGCCACTGCTGTGGCATCTACTCACTCTGATACAACTGTTGATGAAGCAAACTCCTCTACTCCAAGGAGAAACACACCATCTGTAAAACCATTTGACAGTACACAAACTGAATCAGTACCATCCAGTGAATGTATTTTCCTACCACTGAGTGACATTTCATGCAGCCAGTTAAACTCTTCTGCAGTAAATAATGCAGTAGCCTGTGATCTTTCCTGTACTGCTTTAAAGAAAATCTACAAAATGACCAAAGTTAATAAACAACGAAGACAAAAAATGAAAAGAAGATTAATGGCATCAGAAAAACTGAGAAAACAGAGAAAAGAAAACCAAAAGATGAAAGAACGACAAAAATATGCTTCAAATAAAGATTACAAAGAAAAGAAAAAATCTTGCACAAGCAAGGCATATAAAGACAATCCTGAAGTTAGACGGAAACAACAACAATATAAAAAAAGGCTTTACTGTGAGAATGATGAATTCAGACAAAAACGACGAGACTATATAAAAAGACTTTACTGTGAGAATGTTGAATTCAGACAGAAACAACAACAATATATTAAAAGACGTTACTGTGAGAATGCTGAATTCAGACAGAAACAACAACAATATATTAAAAGACTTTACTGTGAGAATGCTGAATTCAGACAGAAACAACAACAATATATTAAAAGACTTTACTGTGAGAATGCTGAATTCAGACAGAAACAACAACAATATATTAAAAGATGATACTGTGACAATGCTGAATTTAGAAAGAAACAAAAAAACTATATCACTAAAAGGTATCAAGAGAGCCCAGAATTCAGAGAGAGGCAAAGATCTCGAGTGACTCAGCGTTATGCACGTGACAACGCATTCAGAGTAAGACACAGACAACTGATGAAACAACTAATGCGAGACAGGTATCAAAGTAATCTTGCATTCAGAATTATGCACAACATGAGATGTGCAATGAAAATAAAAAGGAAATACAGATGGGTGAACAGACAAACCCAAGAGAGTGACAACAGTGTGATCAACGAGGCCATATCTGTGTTCAAATCACAAATCAAAGCTGGACCATCATACCCATGTACTGTATGCTTCAAGGCTTCATTTCCAAACCAAGTGCGACCCTGCACAAGGTCAAATTATGTCAAAAACCCACATGTGGTTGCAACATGTTTGACAGGAAAGTTTGTTCATGTTTGTGATGAAAACTGCAGAAATGAGCAGTGCAATGTGCCTGATGAGAGAAAGAGAGAGTGGATTTGTCACACCTGCCACAATCATCTTAAAAATGGATCCATGCCAGCACTTGCTGTTGCCAATAAACTGGATCTTGCTGATATTCCACCTGAACTGTCTGATCTCAACATACTGGAGAGACATCTCATAGCCAAGTGCATACCATTTGCCAAGATTATTCCTCTTCCCAAAGGCAGACAGAGAGCAATTAGAGGAAATGTGGTCTGTGTCCCATCAGAGGTACAGGAAACTGTTGAAGCATTGCCTCGATTGAGAATTAATTCTCAGGTGATGAGAGTAAAACTGAAGAGACGCTTGTCTTACAAAGGTCATCAGCTGTTTCAGACTGTAAGCTGGTCTAAACTTGTGCAAGCACTGCATAAACTCAAGCAGATTCATCCACAGTATAAGGATGTGAGCATCAGAGATGATGCTGAGCTGTGTGATCCAATGCTTCCTGATGAAGATGAGGAGGATGATGATGATGAAAACATGAATGAGGATGATTATGATGAGGCTGATTTGATGGAAATTGACAACTGTGAGAAAAATGCACTGAGTGAAGTACAAAATGAAAATGAACAGGATATTGACATGTTACCCTGTGATGGTGAACAATCACATGAGCAGATGAGAGATGATTCAGAGCAAGCAGATGGACTGACTAATGGTGGTTTTGCACTCGAGTCCTGTTTGCAGCTCCCTGATGTGGCTGAGGAAATATTATGTTTCAGTGAAGGAATCTACTCTGTTGCTCCTGCAGAGAGAAACAATCCAATAAGTTTTTTCAAAACACCTAAACTGGAGGCCATGGCCTTCCCTGTGCAGTTTCCTACAGGTCAAAACACACTTGATGAAAGAAGGCTGATCAAAGTATCCCCCAGTGGGTATTTCAAATCAAGACTTTTCTGCATTGATGATCGTTTTGCCAAAGACACAAACTATTTGTTCTTTGCACAGTTTGTAACTGAAATACACTTGGCTACTTCCAGCATGACAATACAGTTAAGGAAGGCAAAGCCTCTGACCAGAGATGGGAGAAAAATAACCTCAGGCATGTTACAAGATAAACATGAGGTGGAGAAACTGGTGCGAAATAAAGATGCAGTGAGATTCATGCAGCCTCTGAGAGGAACCCCAGCCTATTGGGAGAAAACAACGAGAGATCTTTTTGCCATGATCAGACAGTTGGGAACTCCCACGTTCTTTTGCACATTTTCAGCTGCTGAAATGCGCTGGCCCGAAGTGATTGAGGCAATAACAAGGCAGCAAGGTGAACAAGTCAATTTTGAAGGACTCGACTGGTCAGCAAAGTGTGACATCCTGAGAAGCAATCCTGTCACAACAATGCGCATGTTTGACAAGAGAGTTGAAGCATTATTCAGAGATTTACTCTTATCTCCTGCAGAGCCACTTGGCAAAGTCATTGACTACTTTTACAGAGTTGAGTTTCAGCACAGAGGAAGCCCACACATACACTGTCTCCTGTGGGTAGAAGGTGCTCCTGTGTTTGAGGAGGATGATGAGCAAACTGTTGTTGATTTTATAAACAAATACATCACAGCTCAGCTGCCTGATCCACATAAACAACCTGAATTGTACAAGAAAGTAACAGAAGTGCAACACAGCAAGAACCACACAAAGACGTGCTTTAGGAGTTTAAGCTCGGGTGCCGCTTTTTGGTTTTCCCAAACCACCCTGCAATGAGACAATGATCACAAGACCCAGTGAGGATGATGAACTGGAGGTAGAAACAGCAAAGAACAAGCTCAGACCACTGAACCAGCTACTGAATGAACCTGAAACTGCTTCCATGAGTTTAGAGCAGCTCTTGGCAAGGTGCAAGTTGACGCATGCAGAATATGAGAGATACCTGAATAAAATGAACACAAGGAATACGATCATACTAAAGCGTGATCCAAAAGACTCTTGGATAAACGGCTATAATCCACATCTGCTTGAAGCCTGGAACAGTAATATCGACATAAGCTTTGTTCTAGATGCTTTCGGCGCTGCAAATTATTTAATGAAATATATATCAAAAAAAAGAGGGTGGGCTATCTGAGTACCTGAAAACTGTCATTGAGAACTCCCATAAGGACAGTGTAAATGAGTGCGATGAAATGAGAGCCGTCATGCAGGCATATTCAAAGAAGCGAGAGATCAGTGCGCAGGAGTGTGTTGCTCGTGCATGTGGTCTTCACATGAAGCAATGTTCACGTGCTGTAATATTCATACCAACTGATGATAATCCAGTGAAAATGAGCCGTCCCCTGTCAGTTCTGGACAACACAACACCTGAGTCTTCCAATGTTTGGATGACATCTTTGAATGACAAATACAAAGCCAGACCTGAAACACCAGAGTATGAGGAGATGTGCATGGCAGACTTTGCTGCTACTTGCAGGATTGTCTATGGCCAACAGACAAAAGATAAAGATGTTTTGCCCTTCTCAATGAGATGGGATTTGTGCAAAGGCGCAAAAACGATAAGCCTGCTATCATCAGATTTCACCGCTGCTCACAAGAAAAACATCCAGAGCAATATTACGGAAGACTGCTTAAACTGTACCTTCCTCATCGTTCAGACCATGAACTGAAAACACCATCTTTGCCAACCTATCAGGCTTTCTATGGTGCTGGCTGTGTACAGCTACCAGGTACTGACCGCCTTGAGTACGTGCAACACATTGTCAAAAGAAACAGAGAGAAATATGAGAAAAACAGTGAGGAGATCGAGAGCGCTGTTGAGGAATATGAGCAGAACAGAGGTGTGACTGACAAATGGTGTAATCTGGCACCTGAATCAGATCTCGTAAGGTTGCCACTTGTTGAACAAGAAAGAGAGCGAGACACTGAAAATGAACAGGAAGATGTGCCCGACTACAGTCGTCAGGCTGATGCTTCAACAGAAGTCAGAGCCATCAGGGAACCCCTGTTATTGATCCCACATTGTTACGCCAGATGTTTCAGAATCTGAATAAGAAGCAAGCCTGCATATTTTATGCAGTTAGAGACTGGTGCATTAAAAGAGTCTGTGCTCTAAATCCGAGCAGTTTTTCTTTTATATTAATGGTGGTGCTGGAACAGGAAAATCACATCTTATCAAATGCATCTACTCAGAAGCATCTAAGATACTGAGCAAAGTGCCCAGATATGCAGACGACGTTGACATATCAAAACCCACTGTCCTGTTAACTGCTTTCACTGGGACTGCAGCATTTAACATTTCTGGAACAACACTGCATTCTCTTCTCAAGCTCCCTAGAAGCTTAAAACCTCCCATTCAGGGACTTGGCAATCAGCTGGATGAAGTCAGATCAGAACTTTTGAATGCTGAAATAATCGCCATTGACGAAGTGTCTATGGTGTCAAGACATCTCTTTGCATATGTAGATGCAAGACTCAAACAGATCAAAGGGACTCGGAGACCCTTTGGAGGCATGTCAGTAATTGCTGTTGGAGACTTCTATCAGCTACCCCCAGTGCGCCAGTCTAAACCTCTCTGTGCACGACCCGTCCGAGATCGACCTGTGGCGGGAGCATTTTCAGATGATCACTCTGACTGAGATTATGCGTCAGAAAGATGATGTTGTCTTTGCTGAGATGCTGAACAGAATTGTGTGAAAGGAAAGTTGGATGAGCTTTGTGAAGTAGATAGAAATTTGTTGTCACAGGCCATAACTGAACCAGCCCTTTGTCCGACTGATGCGTTGCACATTTTTTGCAACTAATAAAGAAGTGGATGCACACAACTCTTCAACACTGGCTCTGCTCCATACTCATATCATTGACATCCATGCAGATGATTATAGAAAAGATCCTAGAACTGGCAGAATGGCACTTCAAGACAAACCATTGAAAGGAGGTAAAACGAGTTACCAGACACACTGAAAGTTGCAGAAGGAGCTCGTGTCATGCTCACCAGAAACATTGACATACAAAATGGTTTGGTTAATGGAGCTTTTGGAAAACTACTTAGAGTAGTTTACTCTGAAATCGGCCAACACATCATCAAGCTTGGACTTAAAATGGATAATGAGACATCTGAAAGAATAACCGCACACCAGCAGACGACATGGTGTACATTGAGAGAGCAGAGGAGAATCTAAAGCAGAAAGGAGTGGTACGAAGACAGTTCCCAGTGAAGCTGGCCTTTGCATGTACAATACATAAGGTACAGGGTATGACAACCACATCAGCTGTTGTCTCTCTTAAGAGCATTTTTGAGCCCGGCATGGCCTACGTAGCTGTCAGTAGAGTGACGTCTCTCAGTGGACTGTATCTTCTTGATATGGAGGAGAAAAAAATATTCACCAACCCAGAAATCACTGCAGCCCTTGAGAACATGAGACAAGCCAACCTTGATGACATGATGCCTCTTCTACACGTGAGACAAACACTGAGCAGGTCAGACGTTTTCACCATTGTTCATCATAACACAGAGGGACTGCCAGCTCACATTAATGACATCAAGAGTCACCATGAATTGTGTCTAGCAGATGTTTTGTGCCTAACAGAAACACACCTGCGGGGCTCTTTTGTCGCAGAGAGTCTCCACTTGGAAAATTACAATTTGTTCAAACGCAACAGACACCTGTCCTACACAAACTTTCCCCAAATGGCAAACAGAAGTGGTGGTGGAGTTGCTGTTTATGTAAAAAGTGACATTCAAGTGCATGAAAAACAGTACATCCATAATGTAACTGACCTTGAATTTCTGGCTTTAAAGGTTGAAGCACCAGTCAGTGCACTGATTGCAGTTGTATACAGACCTCCAGACTACACTCTGAGGCCATTCCTGAAAAACCTGGTAAGCCTATTAGACTCATTAGAGATCATGGACTGTCATCCCATCATAGTTTGTGGTGATTTTAATGAGAATGTTTTATCCAGTGCAAACAAACCAATCATGGAGCTGTTTGAGTCTAGGGATATGCACAGGTCATCACTGCCCCTACCACAGAGAAGAACACACTGCTTGACCTTATTTTCATTTCTCAGCCAGAGCGATGTCTCCATTCTGGAGTCATGAAGACCTACCATAGTTACCACGACCCTGTATACTGTGTATTGTCCTGTGATGATTCATGATCTAGATCTTTGACTACAGTAAGTCATTTCTATATTTTTGAATGACTTAAGAAAGTAGAGCGATATTTAAAAGTTGACTTAAGAAAAAACGCCCTGCATTGCAGTATAATGTTTGAATTCTTTTTACATAAAATACAATTAAATGAATAAAGTAATGATATCAGTAAAATATGACAATTTTATTTATTACAGAAAATCTAAAAATCAGTAATCTATGAATGTCAGAAAAATCAAATATACCAGTTTAAAACGAACAGTGTGGGCATATCCTCTCTTCAGCCAGGCTTCAAAATCCTGCCAGGCTGCCCCAGTCTCACTGTGGCTGGGAGGGAGGGAGGGTGGACCAGAGGATTGCCCACACAACACATAAATGTTCAACAGCTTCTTCATTGTTTCTGAGAGAACAACACAGACTAACGGTTGGTTTTTTAAAAAAAAAGAAAAAAGAAAAAGAAAAACCTAATTACAGCAATAATGACAGTTAAGCCAGTTTATCTATTTTGAAATAATATTTACAAAAATGTTATTGATTTCAGTTTGTTATAATCTTTAAACTTTTTCAAAACTATATGATTATATTTTTGGACAAATCTTTCGATGAAACATACATTTTATGAGCTTTTATCATGTTTCAGCCAGTGCATTTATCAGGGTGGGTCTGGGTCTGGGTTGATAAATGCACTGGCTGATAACTGCACATTTCTGGATTTCTGGCCAGAAATGTTTCAGCAGTGTTACATATGTACTACATATGTTACACTTGCTTTTTGTTACCAGCTGATACCCTACATTTGTATAGACATTGGATGGTGTGAGGCTGGGGAGTTGAGTGGAGTGGGTAGGTGGGAGGTTGTTAGGTTTCTTTTTTTTTTTTTTTTTTTGTTAAGAGAGACACAGTCCTGTGTCTTCTCCAAGCTTCACATGTAAAATCCAACAGTGTGAAGCACATAGCAGCCAGAAACTGTAATGCCACAGATCAGAGAGGCTTCATCATCACCATCTTCATCGCCGTACAATCAGAGCGTGAGACTTCACATCTGGAGCACAGGAGAGATTCTGTGATAAGTCTTCCTTCTAGCTTGTCCCACAAGCAGTCGGTGAGATTTACTCACAACAAAAAGGGTTAATGACATTATTTTCATGAAAACATGTATTAATTCTTTGTAAAGTGTTTAAATTGTGTTTTTGCTTGACCTTAGGAGTGTTATTTTGAGTGTATTTTAATGTCTGTACTCAGGTGTTTCCCTCTGTGATCCATCCCCTTCAGAGCTGAGACACTCAGGACTGAACAGACTGCACAGTTTCTGTGACTGAGCCTACAAAACACCTTCTTTGAAACCACACATGATAGATTTGCAGCAGCACTACTAAAGGTATTCAGTTTATTACAGGATGTGTTTGTTTCTTAGGACCAGCTCTAAGTGCACACTACCTAACATATACACCTTTCTGTTCATTACAAACCAACTACTCTGGATCATATGGCCAGTTGGCAGGAATGTTGCTGCAGGAAAACATCCCTGGAGACCACCATCATTGTCAGACTGACTGTGCCTCCTCTGTGCAGTGTCAAGAGCCTCCTTAAATGAGTGTGTAAGTTAACATTTTCATTATTTTATTCCTTTGACAAGTATCACCGGTATTTACATTTACAACTACATATGTTCCTGTTTTCTGCTCTTCTTTTAAAGTCCTCAGCTATCCTGCTTCTGTGCTGCTTGCCACACATCAAACACTGGCCGGATGACAGGGAGGATCCACTCTGAAGTCACTGGACATGATGAGGATCATATGGGACTTTATAGTTTCACAGAAACGTTGTGCTCTTTGATTACAGGTTTTAAATGGACATAATGACTGCCTCTCTCTGATCAACAGGCTAAAGGATTGTTTTCATTGTTAGTGCTCTGTACAGTGTATGCTTATTTAATATTTCATCACAGAGCAAACCTTTGTTTATTTAACATATTTTTATTTTGTTTTAATGTTGAATTAACTGTGGGGATTTTTTTAACTGGGCACTCGGGATGTCATGTGACCAGAAATGTGGTAACTGGAATTCAACAGTATGGGGAAAAAAAATCTGCTAAGAACGAAACAGACGAAAAACCCCAAGAGAACTCAAATTCATTCCATGTAATCCAATCTAAAACATTTTAAACTGCTGAACAGCAACACAAACAGTGTTAAAAAAACAGTGTTAACAGAATGATTATGATGAGTTTGTACCAAAGTTTCAGGTCACATGGCACACCTAGTGTGTAGTGTGGGGTATCAGCTGGTAAGTATAGGTTTTTTCATATTTGTGTCCTTAGAGTTCAGATAGATAAAGCCTTGTGTGTAATAATTAGTCATAACCACAACTCAAAGTCAGGGACTAACTAAATTTGGGACTTTGTGTCTGAGCCCAGGTTAAAACACAGTGCTAAAAAGCATTTAGTGGCATGGCTGAACAATGCTGTAAACTAATGATACTTATATATCCATGTTCACAAAAAGGACTAATGTGTTTATTTGATTATTTACATGTGTTAAACTGTGTCACCACCTTAGGCTTTCATTTGCGTTTACTCAAAAATCTCTATACAGTTCTCTTTTACCACTGTGTGGACACTGTTTACATTAAAACATAAAAAAGAATGAGTAATAAAAAGATTTGTAGACAGATCAGTAGATTAAGTAGACCGATAGAAACGGCTGTTCAGCCATGTTCTAACAAACCAACACAATTTAAAGGTTCAGGATTGTGGTTTTAAAAGTTGAATTTTCATGTATTTCATATGTTGCTTATTATTTTCATTTAGTTATTTAATTTAGATATTTTTTTATTTATTCTACTGTGAAGTGTTTAACAAAAAAAAGCTACTTTAATTTCAATTTTATTTGTTTGTTATTTTGTAATTTGTTCTTTAAGAATGGAGTCTGTGCCAAAAACTAAAGTTGAACAGACACATGACAGGATCAGATTATTAACACCTTAAAACATTGCAAATGTCTCTTTTTAAAATGATTTTTATTCTATGATGAAAAAAAAAACATTTGTTGAACTAAATTAAGTCCTTTTCAGAAAGAAGCTGTACAATATGACTTAAGATTTTTATGTTATTTTCTATGAAATACAAAACAAATTGATGTATGTACTACCATTAAACATGATATACACATGTGTATATGTCTGAAAAACATTATGCTGTATATTAAAGCTTGTATTTTCTCCAGAATGTTTGTTTATCTGTTCAGCTCATTTCAACAAATTTGTTTTTACATTTATTTTATTTTTTTTTTATGAATTAGAGATTTATAATACATAATTCCACTCTTTAAGTGATTAGAAGAATATGAACTTTTGTTATTCATTCAGAGGTTTTCTGACTCTAAATTTTCTAAATTTTCTTTTGTCATTACTCATCTTTTTCTAATTTACATTTTAAACATATTCAGCTATTTTCCAACTTCTTCTGTATGAAAATTAGCTTTCAAAAGTTCTGCACTTTTGTTTTCAGGTTAAAAATTCTGTATTTTCCAGCTAATTCAACATTTTTAGCTTAATATTCAGTAATTATTTCATTTCAGTGCATACATTCAGATTCAAGCATTCACACTGCAGTTTCTTCAGAAAATGCACTTTCTAGTTCTATTTTATTATTATTATTATATGTTCCGTACATTTTTTAAAGTCCTACTACTTCAAAACCGTTCAACTTAGAAAAACCATTCAAACACCGTTAGATTCCTCTTCTTTTGGACATGACTGCTTCTATTTTTCTCATTTATAACATTTATATTTTTAATTTTATTCAACTTTTTTCAACAAAAATTTCCCATGTATTTCAATGGAGAGACCCTTCAAATCCTCATTCAACTTACTCATTTTTAAACTCCTTCTACTTCCACATACGTTGACATAGAGCCACCATTCAAACTTTAAAACGAAGACAAGACATTCAACTATTCAACTTGTATTTATCTTTTCAATATCTATTATACTTTTTCTTCAGTTCCAGTTTAAGTTTCATGATGATTTTTCAGCCGTTTCAGAGTTTATAATGGGTGTGTATGGGACGGAATGTTGGGGCTAGAGTGAGACAGTTCAACTGCTAGAGTGAGAGGAGCGAAAAAATTAATCTTAAAATATTTTTTTAAAACTGCTGCTGTGTCCGCAGCGTTTGCTCTACAGGTCTGATTTTACCCTCAAAACGTAGCCATCGCTGTGCTCTTTCATCCAATGTGTTTACTATTGTACTAGGTGTTATGGTTCTTTCATAAATGTCACCAATGCACAGCCTCCTCCCTCCAACTCCTCCATAGACTCTAATGTTAAAATGGCTCAGAAGGTTCGTTTGAAAATCAGAAGAGCATGGTGTTTTTACACTGTCACCACGTCCATATAATAAACTCCACAGGCATGAAAACTGAGAATTAGGTAGACTAGACATTGCTGCCGCTCACGGTGAAAGAATTTCGTCAATAGGACCTGTACTTTTCATTTGGGAAGGATTTGTTTGGGCCTGACTTTTCTGTTCATTTTAAGCAGCAAAAGTGAGGTGCATGTCTCTGTGCGTGTGTATGGAGCCAGTGGGTGCAGTCACTATAGCAACCAGGCTCACACCTGCCTGCCTAACGAGCTCTGTCTCTCACTGTGCCAAGATTCATCTTAAACACTTCTCTTTCAACTGCTGCTGTGTCCACAGTGTTTGCTCTACAGCCATCATTTTACCCTCAAAACGAAGCCATCGTTCTTCTCTTTCCAACACTGTGTCTTTCAGAGCTCAGAGATGTAAACCTTTAAAACTGTGTGGATCCAAGTGGAGGGATCACATTTTAGTCATTCAGTGATTCAAAGAATATGAACTTTTAATATTCATTCAGAGGTTTTTTGACTTCTTTTCTCATTTCTTAGGTTTTTCTAATTTTTATTTAAAAACTTTTCAGCTATTTTCCAACTTCTTCTGTGTGATTTTCAGCTTTTAGCAGTTTAGCACTTTGAATTTTTAAACTGAAAACAAGTTTGTTTGTTTTTTTATCTCATTCAACATTTTTAACTTAAAATTCAGCAATTAATTTATTTCAGTGCATACATTCAGATTCAAGCATTCACACTGCAGTTTCTTCAGAAAATGCACTTTCTAGTTATTATTAGTGTGAATGCTTGTAAAAGCATTCACAGTATTGTTGTTGTAATCTTTATTCTATTTAGTGTGAATGCTTGTAAAAGCATTCACAGTATTGTTGTTGTAATCTTTATTAGTGTGAATGCTTGTAAAAGCATTCACAGTATTGTTGTTGTAATCTTTATTATTATTATTATTATTATTATATCATATTCCGTACGTTTTTGTGCATCTATCTCCTTCAAAACCGTTCAACTTAGAAAAACCATTCAAACACCATTAGATTCCTCTTCTTTTGGACAAGTGTGCTTGTATTTTTCTCATTTATAACATTTATATTTTTAAAATTATTCAACTTTTTTCAACAAAAATTTCCCATGTATTTCAATGGGGAGACCCTTCAAATTCTCCTTCAACTTACTCCTCTTTAAACTGTATGTACTTCCACATACGTTGACATAGATCCACCATTCAAACTTTAAAACGAAGACAAGACATTCAACTATTCAACTTGTATTTATCTTTTCAATATCTATTATACTTTTCTTCAGTTCCAGTTTAAGTTTCATGATGATTTTTCAGCCGTTTCAGAGTTTATAATGGGTGTGTATGGGACGGAATGTTGGGGCTAGAGTGAGACAGCTCAACTGCCAGAGTGAGAGGAGCGAAAAAATTAATCTTAAAATATTTTTTAAAACTGCTGCTGTGTCCACAGCGTTTGCTCTACAGGTATGATTTTACCCTCAAAACGTAGCCATCGCTGTCCTCTTTCATCCAATGTGTTTACTATTGTACTAGGTGTTATGGTTCTTTCATAAATGTCACCAAAGCACAGCCTCCTCCCTCCAACTCCTCCATAGACTCTAATGTTAAAATGGCTCAGAAGGTTCGTTTGAAAATCAGAAGAGCATGGTGTTTTTACACTGTCACCACGTCCATATAATAAACTCCACAGGCATGAAAACTGAGAATTAGGTAGACTGGATATTGCTGCCGCTCACGGTGAAAGAATTTCGTCAATAGGACCTGTACTTTTCATTTGGGAGCGATTTGTTTCGACCTGACTTTTCTGTTCATTTTAAGCAGCAAAAGTGAGGTGCATGTCTGTGCGTGTGTATGGAGCCACTGGGTGCAGTCACTATAGCAACCAGGCTCACACCTGCCTGCCTAACGAGCTCTGTCTCTCACTGTGCCAACATTCATCTTAAACACTTCTCTTTCAACTGCTGCTATGTCCACAGTGTTTGCTCTACAGCCGTCATTTTACCCTCAAAACGTCGCCATCGTTGTTCTCTTTCCAACACAGTGTCTTTCAAAGCTCAGAGATGTAAACCCTTAAAACTGTGTGGATCCAAGTGGAGGGATCACATTTTAGTCATTCAGTGATTCAAAGAATATGAACTTTTAATATTCATTCAGATGTTTTCTGACTAAATAGTCTTTTGTCATTTCTTATGTTTTTCTAATTTACATTTAAAACATTTTCAGCTATTTTCCAACTTCTTCTCTGTGCTTGTCAGCTTTTAGCAGTTCAGCTTTTTTGTTTTCAGGTGCAAATGTCTGTATTTGTCATCTCATTCAACATTTTTAACTTAAAATTCAGCAATTAATTCATTTCAGTGCATACATTCAGATTCAAGCATTCACACTGCAGTTTCTTCAGAAAATGCACTTTCTAGTTAGTGTGAATGCTTGTAAAAGCATTCACAGTATTGTTCTTCTAATCTTTATTATTAGTGTGAATGCTTGTAAAAGCATTCACAGTATTGTTGTTGTAATCTTTATTATTATTGTTATTATATCATATTCCGTACGTTTTTGTGCATCTATCTCCTTCAAAACCGTTCAACTTAGAAAAACCATTCAAACACCATTAGATTCCTCTTCTTTTGGACAAGTGTGCTTGTATTTTTCTCATTTATAACATTTATATTTTTAAAATTATTCAACTTTTTTCAACAAAAATTTCCCATGTATTTCAATGGGGAGACCCTTCAAATTCTCCTTCAACTTACTCCTCTTTAAACTGTATGTACTTCCACATACATTGACATAGATCCACCATTCAAACTTTAAAACGAAGACAAGACATTCAACTATTCAACTTGTATTTATCTTTTCAATATCTATTATACTTTTTCTTCAGTTCCAGTTTAAGTTTCATGATGATTTTTCAGCCGTTTCAGAGTTTATAATGGGTGTGTATGGGACGGAATGTTGGGGCTAGAGTGAGACAGCTCAACTGCCAGAGTGAGAGGAGCGAAAAAATTAATCTTAAAATATTTTTTAAAACTGCTGCTGTGTCCACAGCGTTTGCTCTACAGGTATGATTTTACCCTCAAAACGTAGCCATCGCTGTCCTCTTTCATCCAATGTGTTTACTATTGTACTAGGTGTTATGGTTCTTTCATAAATGTCACCAAAGCACAGCCTCCTCCCTCCAACTCCTCCATAGACTCTAATGTTAAAATGGCTCAGAAGGTTCGTTTGAAAATCAGAAGAGCATGGTGTTTTTACACTGTCACCACGTCCATATAATAAACTCCACAGGCATGAAAACTGAGAATTAGGTAGACTGGACATTGCTGCCGCTCACGGTGAAAGAATTTCGTCAATAGGACCTGTACTTTTCATTTGGGAGCGATTTGTTTCGACCTGACTTTTCTGTTCATTTTAAGCAGCAAAAGTGAGGTGCATGTCTGTGTGCGTGTGTATGGAGCCATTGGGTGCAGTCACTATAGCAACCAGGCTCACACCTGCCTGCCTAACGAGCTCTGTCTCTCACTGTGCCAAGATTCATCTTAAACACTTCTCTTTAAACTGCTGCTGTGTCCACAGTGTTTGCTCTACAGCCATCATTTTACCCTCAAAACGACGCCATCGTTGTTCTCTTTGCAACAACGTGACTTTGAAAGCTCAGACATTTAAACTTTTTAAACTGTGTAGATCCAAGTGGAGGGATCACATTTTAGTAATTCAGTGATTTAAAGAATATGAAATTTTAATATTCATTCAGATGTTTTCTGACTTTAAATTTTCTTTTGTCATTTCTTAGGTTTTTCTAATTTCCATTTAAAACATTTTCAACTATTTTCCAACTTCTTCTCTGTGGATGTCAGCTTTTAGCAGTTCAGCACTTTTGTTTTCAGGCGAAAATTTCTGTATTTTTCATCTCATTCAAAATTTTTAACTTAAAATTCAGCAGTTAATTCATTTCAGTGCATACATTCAGATTCAAGCATTCACACTGCAGTTTCTTCAGAAAATGCACTTTCTAGTTATTATATTTTATTATATATTCCGTACGTTTTTTGTACTCTATCTCCTTCAAAACCGTTCAACTTAGAAAAACCATTCAAACACCGTTAGATTCCACTTCTTTTGGACATGACTGCTTCTATTTTTCTCATTTTTAACATTTATATTTTTAATTTTATTCAACTTTTTTCAACAAAAATTTCCCATGTATTTCAATGGGGAGACCCTTCAAATCCTCATTCAACTTACTCCTCTTTAAACTGTATCTACTTCCACATACATTGACATAGAGCCACCATTCAAACTTTAAAACGAAGACAAGACATTCAACTGTTCAACTTGTATTTATCTTTTCAATATCTATTATACTTTTTCTTCAGTTCCAGTTTAAGTTTCATGATGTTTTTTCAGCCGTTTCAGAGTTTATAATGGGTGTGTATGGGACGGAATGTTGGGGCTAGAGTGAGACAGCTGAACTGCTAGAGTGAGAGGAGCAAAAAATAAATCTTAAAATATTTTTAAAACTGCTGCTGTGTCCACGGTGTTTGGTCTACAGGTATGATTTTACCCTCAAAACGTAGCCATCGCTGTCCTCTTTCATCCAATGTGTTTACTATTGTACTAGGTGTTATGGTTCTTTCATAAATGTCACCAATGCACAGCCTCCTCCCTCCAACTCCTCCATAGACTCTAATGTTAAAATGGCTCAGAAGGTTCGTTTGAAAACCAGAAGTACAGGCTGTCTTTACACTGTCACCACGTCCATATAATAAACTCCACAAGCATGAAAACTGAGAATTAGGTAGACTGGACATTGCTGCCGCTCACGGTGAAAGAATTTTGTCAATACGACCTGTACTTTTCATTTGGGAGCGATTTGTTTCGGCCTGACTTTTCTGTTCATTTTAAGCAGCTAAAGTGAGGTGCATGTCTGTGCGTGTGTATGGAGCCATTGGGTGCAGTCACTATAGCAACCAGGCTCACACCTGCCTGCCTAACGAGCTCTCTCTCACTCTGCCAAGATTCATCTTAAACACTTCTCTTTCAACCACTGCTGTGTCCACAGTGTTTGCTCTACAGCCATCATTTTACCCTCAAAACGAAGCCATCGTTGTTCTCTTTCCAACAGCATGTCTTTCAAAGCTCAGAAATGTAAACCTTTAAAAGTGTGTGGATCCAAGTGGAGGGATTACAGTTTAGTCATTCAGTGATTCAAAGAATATGAACTTTTAATATTCATTCAGATGTTTTCTGACTCTAAATTTTCTTTTCTCATTTCTTAGGTTTTTCTAATTTTAATTTAAAAACTTTTCAGCTATTTTCCAACTTCTTCTGTGTGGTTGTCAGCTTTCAAAAGTTCTGCACTTTTGTTTTTAGGTTAAAAACTCTGTATTTTCCAGCTCATTCAACATTTTTAACTTAAAATTCAGCAATTAATTCTTTTCAATGTATACATTCAGATTCAAGCATTCACACTGCAGTTTCTTCAGAAAATGCACTTTCTAGTTATATGTCTAATATTATCACAATACTCGTCCCTATTTAAAAGGCTGGCATTAAATTTCCAATATCCCCTGCTACTACGTCTCATCCTTGTTGGTTCTAAGACAAGATCAATGAAACAGTGATCAGATAGGGGTGCTTTGGAAATTTTAGATTGTGAAGTAGTACACCTCAAAATTTCATCGCTCACTAACCAATAATCAATTCTTGACCTGCTTTCTCCATTAAGTTTAAACCATGAACAATTCTTAACTCCAGGATTCAAACTTCTCCAAATGTCTGTAAAATTATTATCACTAGCAAAGTTCTCAATAATATTATTCTGTTGCCTCCTTCCTAAGCGAGGAGGCCATCTGTCCATCCATTCATCTGGTGTCATGTTCCAGTCTCCTCCTACTAGGATGTAATCTGTGGGGTACATAACTTTAAACTCTGAAATAACATTTGTTAGATTTTCCAATAGAATTTTATTTTGACCCTCATTATTATGTCCATAAAGATTTGTGACAATTAGAAATATACCTTCGCTCTTCAAAACTGCAGTTAACCAATGGCCCTCCCTATCAGCTTTATATGTTATAATCTCCCCTGGGAACTTATTAAAACAAATCACCACACCTCCAGATCTGTTAGATCCATGACTGAAAAGAATCTTGTCTCCCCACTGATTAGCCCAAAAGGAAACATCAGCATCCACAGAGTGAGTTTCTTGTAGAAACAGACAGTGACATTTTTGCCCCTTGCAAAATAAAAAAAAAGTGCCTTTCTCTTAACAATTTCCTTCAAACCCTGAACGTTTAATGAACCAAATGAAATTTTTGAGTGAACCATAACAAGTAAGAGAGAATACTATAAGAAAATAACTAATAATAATTTTAAGAAAGAAAAGAAAAATATATAAATATGAGTTTAAATCGTAACACTTGTCACCAACTCAGTGACTAATAATCTTTAACTTTCAGTAGAGCTCTGTTGTCCCATTGATAATATTCCACTGTATACAGTCTTACATGAAGTCTTTCATTCAACGTCACCAATCCTCCGTCCTTCGATGTATCCATGAAGACCCCGGAAAAAGGCCCGTTTTCCAGCCCGTCTAGCTTGTTCAATTTGAGGCCACAGCCGCCTCCTCTCTTCCCAGTCCTCCCGTGGCAGTACCTCGGCAAAGTGGAAACCGCCGTTCTTACAGACAACCGAATCTTTGCTTCAACGCCAAATCTCTTCCTTTACATGTCTCAGAGCAAACAGAATGATGATATGTCTGACCTTGTTCTCAATCTTCTTCCCAACACTATGCACCACATCCACAGATTCTTCAAGCTTTGATATCATATCAGGTGTGATCTTGCCAAGGATTCCATTAACCAGCGATCTGACATCTTCGTCTTTTTTCTCTTCTAATCCTTTAATCCGGAGGCACCACCTCATTTTGTACCTTTCTTGCTCTCTCACTCTCTCCTTAAGATCGTAGTTATCTTTGGTCAGCTGCTCATTTCGTCTCTCCAACGCTTTAACCTTTTGTTTACATTCTTTCACCTCCTCCGAGTTGAACTGAACCGCTTTAGCTAGGCTGGCTAGCATCGTACTAGCTTGCTTGCATTGCACACTCAGGTCAGCTAACTGCTCGTCCACTCTTTTTTCAAGGTTTAGAATCGCTTTCAGTATAGTAGAATTAGAGACTTCATCACTTTCACTTATCTCTGCTGACTTAACTTTCTTTTCTGCAGGCTTCTTATTAGGTGTAGATGGAACCGAATCGTTGTCCCGTTCCCTTTTGCTCATCACTGCTACGTCCATTGCTGCGTAGTCATGATCCGTTCCCTGTCTGCTGTCTTTCTTTTCATCACATGGCGACGTTGTTTCTTGTTTTTTGAGGTCGAGTTTGAGTTTAGCAGGTTTAACTATACTTGGGGCATTCATTTTACTACTTTCGAGTGGAAACAATAACGAACACAAGGTAAATTGTGGGACAAATTTAACGAGCTCCTAATTCTTGCGACTGCTCAACTCGCCATCTTGCGCCACCCCCTCAGATCGGGTGACAGTAGCTAGTCTGTCCCAAAACGTAGGCTGCATCCTCCAGACGGCCTCTGGAGGATGCAGCCTCCAAACGCATGTGGGAGACACAGCTGGTGACAACGACCGTAAACAAGACGAATATCACACCGGAAATGAAGCGCCCTACAGGAGTTTCCTCACCGGAACTAGCATATGCTAAGGTGCACATAGTCTTTTGGTTAACCCACAGTTTAGTCTAGAGCTTTTGTGCTTTACACTAGAAACCAGGACGTTCTTACTGTAACGTATCACAGCGCCACCCTGTTACATATTCACAAGTACAAATATAGTAGAGAAATAGGAACACAGTGAATCCTGGGCAGTAATTATATAAAACACAGAAGGTCGTTGTTTTTCGTGGCAAAAATTGTCAGTGAAACTTTTAATTTGAAACAGGAAGTGCTTTGTTTAGCTTCCTGGAGTAATCCGGGTACGCTACATCGGCACACGTGTTTAGAACTTAGGAAAACACGACTTAACAGCGGCTCTATATCCAGGTGTGTTAACGTTTATTTTATACGAAATACAGGGAAGAGCAGACGTAATAAGCTTAATGGATGACGTTTTTGCTTGTTTCAGGTTATTGTGTTTATAACGCGCTCGCTCTCTGGCTTGGAGGGAGGGTGCAGCTCATTTAAAAACATTTGATTTTCAGCAAGGTCTTCATCCAGATAAAATGACTGTGGAAGTTGTTATGTTTCCCCGTTTACTAACTGTTAATCCTGCTTGTGAATGATAAACCTAACAAGTCTCCTGAAAGTAAAAACTGTACACAAGATGACGCCATTTTCCGTGGGTACGATGAAGTAAACTGTTACCGAAGACTGTCCAGAGAATTATTATTTTTGCTCCATATAACCCGAATCAGAGTTCAGCTCTCATCAAAGCCATTCACGTGTTAGACAAGCAAATTCGTGTAGAATTCACAAGATACTTCATGTATGCAATTTGGCATGCAGTTATTTGCTCTATTAGGTAACCGTAGTCCTTACCAACCACTGAAAACTTACATTTTAGTCTTCGGAAAGATTTGCTAGGATTAATAGAAAGTACTGATATTAATATTCGTTAGTTTTAAAGATGAGGTTTCCATCCAGCGGCATCGATCATTAGCTAGCACCGATTTGCTAGTTGCTATATGGTGTGTGGTTATTCCCGACAATCTGTGCTTTTAAAGTTATGTATCGTGAAAGTACAAAAAACCCAAAGAACTGTTAAAATTTTAAGAGACAGTTCAGGAGCGCCCACGTTGATGTCAGGTCAGCTTTTAATAAGAAACAAAATCCACTTGTACCAATGGAGTGCAGGAGAAGCGTATTTATTAGATGCGTAACACATCTAATGCAAGATGGCGCACAGTCTGGTACCTGCCTGCTCAGTGCTGCCTCACTTGGCGGAAAGCGTCATTAGAAAGGTTTAAACTCTTAGAACGTTTTATTCTTTGTAGAGTTGAATAATTATGACAAACTCAGCACCGCGTAAAATAGTTAACATTTGTTTTATTTCCGGTAGCGATCTGCATCTACTACAACCACATAAACAAAGATGAAGAAGAGGCAGAAACAGCTGCCGAGCTCAAAGAAGAAAAGGCTAGAAAGCAGCAGCGATGGGGAGGAGTCTGATGTAGAGAGGAACTTTGCACTGATTACCGAGAGAAAAGGGACTGAGGAGGAAGAGCAGTGCTACAAAATAGGAGAGGAAAAGACTGATGAAGATGAGGAACGATCAGATAGCAGTGATGAGATGGAATCTGATAATGGTGAAGAACAAGAGGGAGATGAAGAGGATGGCAACAGTGAAGAGGACGACGACGATGATGACCCAGAAGATGCTGGTGGCAGCAATGAAGTCCAGACAAAAAAAGACATCAGAAAAGGTGAGTGTGTCTGCAGCTCAAGAATCTATAATTTTGATGCCAAACTGGTGAAGCATGATCTGCAGGTTACGTCTGTCATTTTTAAAGTGGGTATAACTGTCGTAGCAGGACAGCTAGTTAAGCATGGGTGGTGCAACTATAATTACACCTTACCTTTAAGTGCTGACGTACGCCCTGTTTGTGTGGTTGGCCACAAAAGTTTTTTTGGAAATATGAATGTTGTTTGTATGGGGGATATTATTCTGTCCGGTTAAGAAGCGTAAACCAGTGTGAATGTTTTAACATCCATGTATTGTTGTTTTTTTAGCCATCTACAATCAGACCATGCTTTCAGTGCAGGTGAATTAACCACCAAACACAGTGCTTTTCATCTTGTGTGCTCTCTGGGCACCACCTGTTGTGGTGCTCCTCATTTAGCTGCTCTGACAAATAGGATTTCAACCAGCATAGGGTTCCCACCCTCATTTTCAAGTACATTTCATGACAGACACGCACAAACACAGATTGTTGATTTATGTATCTGTGCATTTTCATATTTTTGTGTTCCAGCTGCTGTATGGTTTTTTTTTGTTTGTTTGTTTGTTTTGTTTTTTCCTAGGGTTTTTTCCCCCTTTGTGTTTTTTTTCTGCCACAAACCCAATATAATGGTGAATGTATAATTGCTTGTGATAACTAATTGCAGTGTCTCCCTGGCCAAAAATCCCCCTCTGTCTTCTTCAATCCTTCCAGAGCTGTCCAACATGTCATTTGAGAACATTGTAAAACTGCAGAACCAGGTGGGAACCAAAGTTTACAACACGGTCGCCTATGGCAGCAACAGGAGTCACGAGGCCAGCAAGAAGAAACGACTAAACAAGAACAGGTGAATGTTCTCAGCCTGCTTAGACAACTGTTAGACTTTCTGCATCCGAATCCTTCAGGGCTTTAGGGTCTGCTTGTGATTTCAGGCCAGTGGAAATCTCAGCCAAGAAGCCAGCACCATTCCTCCGACAGGTCATCCCCGTCAAGAAACCAGTGAGTGGAGAAAATCTCCAGTGTTGACTTCAGTGCACAAGCACTCATGTATATACAGATGATTTGGTTTTTGTTCTGTCCTCCAGACGCTGAGAGATCCTCGATTTGATGACTTGTCTGGAGAATACAAACCAGAGATTTTTGAGAAGACATATAAGTTCATTAATGACATCCGAGACAAAGAGAAGGAGGTGAGAAAATGAACGACAATGTGCTGAATGTAAATAGAAACAAAAAAGACACTTTTAACTGTGGGCTGAAAAATCTGAGATAACAGTTGTAAAACTTGTTTGTTTCAGTTAGTGTGAGAAGAGTAAGAGTGGTACCGTTGTCGTTATTTTGCAGATTGTCCAGAAAAAGCTGAAGAGAATAAAGAAATACAACCAGAAGAAGGAGAAACTGCAGTTCCTTCTGAAGAGGATGGTGAGTCTTTGCTGCCTCTCATTCACTTTTAATTATTCAGTTTAGTTCGTTCTTTTTTTTTTTTTTATTAAGAAAAACAAGAAGCGCATTAATAGTTTTAAAATTTAGGCATCTTCCTTGCTGTGTATTCATTATTTTAGTTTACTAAATGCATGAAAACCATGTCAATTTGTTTATTTATGCAATCTAAGAATAGAATAGAATGGAATAGATCTTTATTGTCACTGTTACAAGAACAGTGAACACACAGTTTGGCATCTCTCTGTTAGCAGCGTGTAGATTTTTACATTAAAATACATTTAGAATAAGAAAAAAAAGAGAAGCCAAAGAATAGACTTAAAGAAATAACTTAACACAGGGAATGTACTTAGTAACATAGATATCTATCAGATATGTACCAGTTACTGTATATACAAGTTATATGTGCCATGTAAAGGAGCAGGTGCAATATAAGGAGCATGCATCATCAACCTGGTACAGACCTCTTTAAGGGCTGCACCAACAAGCAAACTATTGCCTTGTAGTTGGCAAACAGCATTTTTAGCAGTATGTTTAAAAGTACTTTGCGATTTAAAAAAAAAAACCCTTTGCGAAGAAGCTAGGCGTGTCTAACGTTTGATAAACAGATTAATGCTGTAATCAAGACCAGTTTCTTTCATCTCCAGCTGCATGCAAAAGTGAAGCCATTCCTCTGTTTCAGGGACTTTAAGAGAGCTATCCATGCCTTCATTTCATCTCGCCTCAGCTTTTGTAATAGTCTTTACTCAGGTGTCAGTCTGTCATTAGTTAGCCGACTGCAGCTGGTCAAAAACGCTGCAGCACGGTTACTATCTGGCACACGCAAGTTAGACCACTTATCTCCCATACTGGCATCCTTACACTGGCTGCCAGTTAGTTTTCAAATTGATTTTAAGATTTTATTATTCATTTTTAAAGCGTTGGACAGGTTAGCACCCTCATACCTTTCTGATCTTTTAAATTGGTACACTCCTGCAAGATGACTGAGGTCTGCAGATCAAATGCTCCTAGCTGTCCCGAGGTCCAGATTAAAGCACAGAGGAGACCCCTGTTTTCATGCGACTGCTTGTAAATTGTGGAACAAACTGCCCCTTCATTTCAGGACCTCCCCATTGTTGGAAACTTTCAAAACCCATCTGAAAACCCACTTTTATTCCTTGGCTTTTAATTCAGAATTAGTTTGTATTACTTTTATCTGTCTTATTTCTTACTCAAATCTTCTCATTTTATGCTTCTTTTTCTTAAATTTTTATCACATCTTCCTATGTTTTATCTCTTTTGTCTTAAATGTACAGCACCTTGGTCAACAGTTGTTGTTTTAAATGTGCTATATAAATAAATTTGACTTTGACTTTACATGTTATAGTAATCTGTAGTAATGCTTTGCATGAGATCATCAAACATCAAATTAGCCAGTGTAGCATCAATATTCTGTTTGCGTGCAACAGTTCTCCAGGCTCTCTTTCAAAGTTTTTCAGTGATTTTCACTCCAGTCCATGTAACTGGCCATTTTCAGGGGTGTGTATTTTGTTCTTTGTATGGGTTATAAAGTGTGTGTGTGTTTGTGTTTGCAGCAGCAATATATGGAAACAATTACAATTACTTTGCATGGTTCTATTCGTTGGAGGTCTTTTTAATCTGTCAATTTTGACTTTGTGCAGGAAAACCAAGAGCAAGCAAGGAAGAGCAAAGAGCAGCAGAGAGAGAGAGAGCTGCAGTTCAAGAGGCAGCAGAGAGAGCGAGCCAGCGAGGGTGGAAAACCGTTCTTCTTCAAGAAATGTAAGAAGATCATCGATAGAGCTCGTAATGCCTAATTTCGATGTACACATCTATTGATTCACAAAGTATTTGGACCCAGCATTCCAAAATGACATTTTAAGTTCCTGATGCAATCCTTCCCATTATTTCATGCTTGGGACTTACACTAGGAATACACTGACCTGTGTTCCCAACTGTGACTTGGTTACTGTTTCTTTAGGGATTATTAAAGTATTCTGATTCTGATTTAAGATGGTAATCATAAAAAAAAAATGTTGATAAGAACTGAAATATCTTTTTCATTCCTGTAAAAAATAAACAGCGAAACAGTGACAGTATCTGTGAAGGTACTTTAAGTTTTAATAACTGTTCTTTCAATTATTTTCGATTCTAGCTGACATGAAAAAGCTGCAGCTGGCTGAAAAATACCAGGAGCTGAAGAAGAGCAGCAAACTGGAGAACTTCCTGAGCAAGAAGAGGAAGAGGAACGCCATGAAGGACCGCAGAAAGCTGCCCAAACAGCTGCAGAGCAAGAAGGCTGTCTAAGGCGTCAAGCGTCATTAAAAACTGTCAAATCATTTAAAAGACTCTTCTGAGAGAAAACCCTTCATGCATCAGTCTGGCCGGCATCCCCAGGGTCTAAACAAGTTGCTGGAGCTGGAGCGTCTCAGCTGAGTAAGCTGCTGGGGACTCTGACTTAGTCCCTATTATTTGATCATGCTTTCAGTGCATTTATGTTCAGATATCTGAACTTTCTTTCATCAATTGATTCTTGAGCAATGAAATGCAGGACATTGTATCAGTTGGTCAAATCTATAAAACATGTACTTGTTAATAATCAGTAAAAGTGATGTATTTAAGTGTCTTTGATCTTCATTTGTTTGTTGTTTAACTTTTGAGTACGAAGTGCTTTTTAACATGAAGAATGTCCTTTTCCTGCACTCTGATAGCCTTTTTTTATGCAGTGAAAATATGCATTTCACTGCATGATGGTTCAACTAGGGATGTCATGAGAACTGATACTTGCAGTACCCATTGACTTCAAAATTCTCAAAACAACTGTATTTTATATGTATGTGAGTACAGTAGGTCGTATATGTTCTGAGTTGAACGTTTGGCTAGATACTCATTTGCAATAATGCCAACTCTTCCTCCTCCAGCTGCCAAACAAGTTGGCAGGACACTGCTGCACACAGGTAGGCAAATAGCTCCACACCTCCCATAGTAATTGCTGAACACATGAACAATAGTGAAAAAAAACTTGGTGAAGCATCTTAATAACCGACATCCTCTTGAAGCCCTGTTTCAACAACATTGAAATACTGACCTGTTTAAGCATGAACCTGTCCAAGGCACATGCTAATGTTAGTCACTGAACTATTAGTAGTAACCCATACTGGCTATCTCTTATTAAGCTAGTGGCTGGTGGTTAATAAAATGGTAACACTTATGTTAGAGCCAGCTATTGGTTCCTCTCATCTGTCATGTATTTAAATGATATTAATTTGATCCAAAAACAGTTATTTGTGTCTAGAAAGTGTTTCTGTTACAGTCAGTGATTGAAGCAGAGAAACATCAACTCAGAGAAGTAGGGGCCTGCCTTACAAAATATTGTGTTAAGTCCCCAGAAGTACTAGAAATAGGAGCACTCAGAGCACAACTATATATAAAATGTTTTTTGTGTCATTGTGAAGTCAATGTATTGAAAAAAATGGGTTAGCCTTCTAAGACCTGAACTCTTTCTTGGTATTCATTTTCAATTTCTCTTTGCTATTTGGCTGTTTGGGACCTGATGAATATAAAAACAAAGAATTACCTGATTTTTTTTTTTTTTTTTTTACCTGATTTTTGTTTCTCAGAAAAATGAGATCCACATATGAGGACATTTGTTTTAAATTTCAATGGAACAGTGGCAGTATAATGTCCTCGTGAGTGGATATCAGGCCCTTGCAGAGCAAATTTTTGTATTTTGGTCTAGACACCCCAAAATGTGATGTCCCCATATGTGGACGCCTAGGAGGTTAAAGCACTCAAAGTGATAACCCATTCTTAATCTACAGGATGTAGTATAATGTTGGCCCCCACTTTGCAGCTGTAACAGCTTCAACTCTTCTGGGAAAGCTTTCCACAAGGATTGTGGAAGTGTGTTTATGGATTTGTTGCCAGCGATCTAGGCAATAATGGCTGTGTGTTGAGTTACTTAGATGGGACGGAAAATTTACACTGTTATACAAGCTGCACATTGACTACTTTACATTGTATCAAAGTGTCATATCTTCAGTGTTGTCCCATGAAAAGATCTAACAAAATATTTACAAAAATGTGGGGGTATACTCACTTTTGTGAGATGCTGTGTAATTCAAAACCATTAGATTTTTTGCTTTTCATACAATGCCAGGAGAACTTTTGGATGTGACAATTATCTGACTGCTTTTACAGTTTTTCTCAGTCGCTTTGGTGCTTTTCTCACATCACTATTAACATTTGCACAGCAGTTAGTGTATTTCTCAAAACAACTGGTGCAAACTGCAAAACCTAGTGGATAACCTGCAAAAGCAGGTCACTTGCTCAAAATCGATAATCCATTCCTCAAAAGCAAGTATTCATGTCAATGAAACTGCCAGTGTCATCAAAATGAGAAGTCGTGACACCATCTTTATGAACAAGATAGTCAAATGGCTTTGTCATCTTTTCATTATGACAGTGAACAGTATTCTCTGTGTTTTCCAATGCAAAAAAAAGGTCAGAACTCGGTGACACTGCCTGAAAATGCTAAAAACAGAACTATACACTTTTTGTACCGCCATTTACAGTAAAATCTACAGTAAAGTTAGACATTTCTGTAGTTAGGGAAGTAAGTGAGTACAAGACACTGAATACGTATGTTTCACATTTTTATTGTGTAGGCTGTTTGTAATTCTACAACATTGTGCAAAAGAAGAGTACTCTACAGTCACTTATTTAGAATAAACATAACACCCTTTTGGTAGAGCTGTGCACAAATGTGAACAATATAACAGTACATATTGTAACTGAACATACATAAATCATTCTGGCACATCCAGACCTTCCTGTCTGTCTGGCCACATATTTTCATCTACATCACAACGGATATCATCCCTTGCAATGCAGCAAGGAAAGTATCTCCTGGAGTGGCGAATCCACCCCGAATCCACGACTCTGCTGTGATGTCGTCACATGCTGCTAGCAGGGCGATTTGTGCATGTGAATGCCGGTCATAAACCTTCCACCTCCAGGCAGAGAAAAATTATCGGATTAAGGAATGGGGAGTAGGGAGGGAGATATTCAACCAGCATTCTGTCATGTGCTGCAAACCACTGTTTGATCAGATGTGAGTGGTGAAAACGGACATTATCCCACACAACAACATACTTGTTGAGTTAGCCTCCACCCCTCTCATTCTCAGGGACTATGTCCCTGGGATTATGTAAAGAGTGTCTAAAGAGAAAAAAGAGTGTCTAAAAAAGTCAGGAGATGTTGTGTATTGTATGGACCAAGAAGGGGAATATCGGTGAGGATGCCATTGTTTGAGATGGCTGCACACATTGTAACATTCCCTCCGCGCCGGCCTGGGACATCAGTGGTTGCTCTCTATCCAATGCAATTTCTTCCATGCCTTCTGCCTTTGGCCAGATTGAAACCCGCCTCATCAACGTATATGAATGTGTGCAGTGGTTCCCTGGCTTCCAGCTCAAGTACACGCTTTAGAGAGAGAGAGGTAACAACTTTTCCTGTATAACATAATGCATTTTATGTTCTGTGAATATATATACAGAATTGCTAGTCTACTGCATGAAACTACACAGTTAAACAAGTACACAAGTAAAACAGTTTACAGTGCTGAACATTAGAGTAGAAGACATGTTTTACCTGTACATAGTGGTGACGGATCTTCTTCACTCTTTCACTGTTCTGTTCAAATGGCACTTTGTACAAATGTTTCATGCGCATTTCTTTTCTCTTGAGCACTCTGTCAATTGTTGCAGTTGACACAGATCCAATATTGCCAAATACACCGTTATCCTCTATGACAGCGCTTTGAATTTCTTTCAACTTTATTGCATTTTTTGCAATCACCATTGCACAAATGGCTTCCTTTTGCTGCGGCTTAAAAAGGGGCCCTCTTCCACCTCTGCAAGGCTGTCTTTCAATCCTTTGTGGTGCAGATTACAGTAAAATTACAGTAATGTATACTAAACATGAGATATTATGAGATGTTGGATTACTGTCCAATACTATACATACCTGTTCTCCCTACGAAATGTTTGAATGATTGAATTCACAGTGGTTCTTCCAACACTTGCTTGCACCCTCCGACCAGTCTCATCCATTGTGAGGCCGTGATTGACAACATGGTCAACAAGTGTTGCCCTAATTTCATTCGGAATCTGCCTATGTATTTGGCATTTCCCCTCCTCCCCCACTGACACCTCTTTGTCAGTGAAAGCTGAAGTTCACCTGAGAGAAAGTGTTCAATTTAGGAGACATTTCCAGGAAAAAATAATAACAAAAGGTATAAAATTTGCTCGACAGAATTTGGGGCGATCGTGGCTCAAGAGTTGGGAGTTCGCCTTGTAATCGGAAGGTTGCCGGTTCGAGCCCCAGCTTGGACAGTCTCAGTCGTTGTGTCCTTGGGCAAGACACTTCACCCGTTGCCTACTGGTGGTGGTCAGAGGGCCCGGTGGCGCCAGTGTCCGGCAGCCTCGCCTCTGTCAGTGCGCCCCAGGGTGGCTGTGGCTACAACGTAGCTTGCCATCACCAGTGTGTGAATGTGTGTGTGAATGGGTGGATGACTGGATATGTAAAGCGCTTTGGGGTCCTTAGGGACTAGTAAAGCGCTATATAAATACAGGCCATTTACCATTTACTAATTCCATTTACTAATTCAACAATTTTGTATGTAACGACTCAACCAATGAAATGAAGACTATTAGTTTTATTGGGAACGACTATTCAGCATCCAAAAGTATAGTTCATTTTGACTGACATGACATAAGCAAATGATAATGTTATAAAATGGCAGAGAGTTGTATGAAAGCAACTGATACATGTCCAAGAGCCTTTGCAATTTGTTCAGAGGAAGGAGACATTGCTACTATGATGTGCACAAATGACTAAATGTTGTGGAGGTTGCACTAATGGTTTTGAGAATTTTCATTCTGATGTGAGAAAAGCACCAAAGCAACTGAGAAAAACTTTAAGATCAAATGAACAGAATTCACATTCCCAGAACTATGATTGTGTGGATGCCCTAAAGGGCTTCCACACTATTGAGTTCCTGTTTCTCTTTATTGTGTGGATGCCCTAAAACGGCTTCCACACTATTGTTTTCCTGTTTCTCTTTATTCTTTATTGTGTGGATGCCCTAAAAGGGCTTCCACACTATTGAGATCCTGTTTCTCTTTCTTCTTTATTATTGTGTGGATGCTGGAGGCATCCACACTATTGAGTTCCTGTTTCTCTTTATTCTTTATACTTTATTATTATTATTATTATTATTATTATTCCAGTTGCTTCCGTACGTTTTTTGGCACTTTTCTACTTCCACAATTTTCAGCCGATTTTCACCGTTCAAATTTTAAACTATTCTGCTATTTCTGCTAATGATTGCTATGACTTTTGGTATTTTTAACTCTTATACTTTTTAAAATATTACGTTTTTTTCCTTTAATTTGTCCCATTGAAATGAATGGGAAACTTCCGCAATTCTGCTAAAACTTACTCTTTTTTGAAACTTAACTACGTTCTCATACTTTCGCCTAGAACAACCATTCAAATTTTAAAATGTTCACAAATTATTGGGCTATTCATGAATGATTCAGCTTTTTCATATCTGTTACCGTTTTCATCGTATCCTCTCTAAGTTTTGAGTTTCATCTTTGTGATTTTTCACAAAATACATGCGTTGTTATGGTTGCTATGCAGTTGGTTCTAAGTGAGCCACTGTACCTTTGGCAATTTTCTCTTCATGTCCGAACAACTTCTTGCTACTCGCTCAATTTTCACTTAACCCACACAAATTATACATCAAAACGTAGGTATTTTTGCTGGCTTTCAGAAAATGTTACTATCATTGTTGTGAGATTTATAGAATTTTGGCAAATCACCTCAGACCAACACAAAGTCAGAAAACTCTCCATAGAAAGTCAATGGAGAGCTTGTTCAAAATCATCGCTTGATTTCTCTAATGAGAGGCATATTCGAATCGTCATATCTCCTTAACGAAGCGGGTTAAAACATGAGGCTTGTCCCCGTATATCTTCAGACACTCCTGATGCTCACAATTCAAGAATTTCTTTCTCACCTATTACCGTTCTGAAATGAGTTAGACTTGTTTGAGGGTAGGAAATTCGTCCTTTGCTCAGATTTCTTCAGATTTCAAACTCTGAAATGAACCACTTTTTTCTCTTGTCATATCTTTTAATGGATTTCCACAGAGACCTGAAAATTTCCATGATTGTTCACCAAAGCCTGCTGTCTCTTACGGTGAAAGAATGATATCGATACTCCAAATAGATTTAGAGTTAGAAAGCGTTGTTTGAGGGCAAGTCAAGGCAGATTTTGCTTGCCTCTACTCAGTTATGGTGCATTAGAAGTCAAATATCTTCAATAATTCATATTTTAATGATAAAGTGTCAACACTTTAAGATTCCCCCATCTCTTCTGAACAAAACGGTGTAAGAATGACTGTTCTAGCCCCTACGGTTAGGAAATTATGGCCATTTGTTTGAGAGGAATCCTCACTATGAGAAATTCACTGCATAAATCCTGTCTCTGTGCTCTGTGTGTGTAAAACGGCTGCACCTGTTTTGGCGGGAAAAAGTACACAGCCTCTCTGATTGGTGGATTCAAATTTAGCAGCTCCCAGGCTGCTTGACTGACCTAGAAACTTGATTTTCTCTCCTGTGTGTGTGTGTGTGTGTGTGTGTGTGTGTGTGTGTGTGTGTGTGTGTGTGTGTGTGTGAGAGACAGAGAGAGAGATAGAGAGGGCGAGAGAGAGTTTTATGGGAGCATCTTATTGTATGATTTAAATTCAATATATTTAGACTGGTTGACTGAATTTGATCCTCTGTGTGTCTCTCTGTGCATGTGTGTTTCCATATGTGTCCATATTTGTGATTGTGTCACTGTTATACTTTTTTTTTTGCTGATTTTTTCATTTAACAATTACATTTGAGGGACCCTTAGCATGTTCAGGATTCTTTCAGCTGTCCATTTTGCTTTTCCAATTTTTCTATTTAAGTTATTACTATTTTGTTGAGTCATATCATTTCTGCTGCTTTTCAGTATTTGTGCTAAATACAGCATTTCTGCAAAATCATACTATGTCTGCTATTTTATGAGATTTGTGCTAAATACAGCATTTCTGCTAAATCATACTATTTCTGCTATTTCATAAGATTTGTACTAAATATAGTGTTTCTGCCAAATATAGTATTTCTGCTTAATTATAGTATTTCTGCCATTTTATAGTATTTGTGCTAAAACATAGTATTTCTACTAAATGTAGTATTTATGCTTAATCATACTATTTGTATATATTTCTGCCAGGACCCCAGGCAGCTAATCCTCTGTGAGGACTGATACATATAAAATTTACATATCAGGGCCTGCACGGCTTCCCAGCCAGCCAATCATATCTGAGGTCTGCCCTTTCTTCTCGTCATATCTCAGCGACAGATGTACAAAGAGCAATGCAAATCACAGTCAAAGTACACGAAAATACGCTGATTCACCCAGTACAAGAATTATGCTTCTAGTCCACCTAGTTTTTGAGTTACACGACGTTTTGTAACTCCAAAAACTGTCTTTTTTGCCTCTCACCGCAATCTAATTCTGACTGCTCATCACCCTGTTTTCCAGGCGCCGCTTCTTTCCCAGTGGCGCAGTTGGTAATGACACAGGTCTGCAACCAAAAGGTCGTGGGTTCAATTACACCTTGGGCAACATGTTTTTTTCCTACAAATTAATACACTATCACAGACCAGTAATTGATATTCATCATTTATTACAATTCTGCAAACTTTTATGATTTTAGCAGCTTTTCTAATATGGACCTCAGATTCTTGTTAACACTCCATGGCACAAATACTCTTCCCTTTAGGCTCTGTGTATGTGTGTGTGTATCAATATTTCTCCCATTTTAAAGTATTACTCCTCCATAATTGTATTTCTGTTAAATCAAAGTACTTTTACTACATCTTAGTACTTCTGCTCAATCATAGTATTTCTGCTAAATCATAGTATTTTGCCAAATTATGGTTTTGTGCCAAATCATAACATTTGTTTTATGTTACAGTATTACTACTAAGTGGAGGAATTTCTGTCATGTTACAGTATATGTGCTGATTACAGTATTTCTGCTAAATCATAGGATTTCTACTATATTATATTTTTCTTTCTAAATATAGCATTTCTGCTATATAATTGTATTACTGCTATGTTATAATATTTGTGCTAAACCAGAGTATTTCTGCTGAAACATAGTATTTCTGCCGAATGATAGTATTTCTGTCAAATTACAGTATTTTTGCTAAAACATAGTATTTTTAAAAAAATTTCAATATTAATAGTAAATTACAGTGTCTCTGGTAAATCGCAGCATTTCTGCTATGTTGTACTGTTTTTCTAAATCATAGTATTTCTGTAATGTTTAAGAATGTTTGCCTAAATATATTCTTTCTGTTATCTTATACTATTTCTCCTAAATTCTTGTATTTTTGAGAAGTTATCGTGTTTCTGGTAAGTTACAATATTTCTGCTAAGTTCTGCTATGCTATTGTATTTCTGCCAAGTATTATGTTTCCTCTAAGATATTGCAGTTCTGCTAAGTTACTACATTTTAGCAAAGTTCCTTTTCTTCTGCAAAGTTTTTACAAATTCTGCAACTTTTCAGCTTTTTCTGCTTGTTTCAGCAGACAGCTTCAGCATTACAGCATCCACACTGCATTTTCGCAGGAAATGCAAATTTTTCTAGTTATTCTTCAAGTTGCTTCCGTCGTTTTTTTGCCGCTTAACTACTGCCTCAGTTTTCAGCCGATTTTCTCCGCTCAAACTCTATACTGTTCTGCTCTTTCTGCTAATGTTTGCTATGACTTTTGGTGTTTATTACTCTTATACTTTTTAAAATATTACACTTTTTCCCTTTAATTTGTCCCATTGAAATGAATGGAAATCTTCAGAAATTCTGCTAAAACTTGCTTGTTTTTGAAACTTAACTACTTTGTCATACTTTCACCTAGAAACTCCATTCAAACTTTAAAATGTTCTCAGACTATTGGGCTATTGCTGTGTGATTCAGCTTTTTCAGATCTTCTACCGTTTTAATTTTATACCTCTTTAAGTTTTCAGTTGCAAAATTGGGATTTTTCAGAAAATACATGCGTTGTTATGGTTGCTATGCAATTAACTCAGAGTGTGCACTCGTCCTTTCTGAATTTTCTCTTCATGTCTGAACGACTTCTTGCTACTCGCTCAATTTCCACTCAACCCCACAAATTATACATCAAAACGTAGGTATTTTTGCTGGCTTTCAGAAAATGTCACCATCATTGTTGTGGGACTTATAGATTTTTGCAAATCTCCTCAGAGTAACATAAAGTATCAAAACTCTCCATAGAAACTCAATGGAGAGTTTCTTCAAAATCAGCGCTGGAATTCTCTAATGAGAGGCATTTTCAAATCGTCATATCTCCTTAACGAAACAAAGTTGAGACATGAGGCTTGTGCCCATATATCTTCAGACATCCCTGATGCTCACAATTCAAGAATTTTTTCCCACCTATTACCGTTTTGAGATGAGTTACACTTGTTTGAGGGTAGGAAATTCGTGCCTTGCTCAGATCTCTTCAGATTTCAAACTCTGGAAATGAGGCACTTTTTTCTCTCGTCATATCTTTTGATGGATTTCAACAGAGACCTGAAAATTTCCATGACTGTTCACCAAAGCCTGCTGTTTCTTACGGTGAAAGAATGATTTTGATGCTCCATATAGATTTAGAGTTACAAAACGTTGTTTGAGGGCAAGTCAAGGCAGTTTTGCTTTGCCTCTACTCAGTTACAGTGTGTTACAAGTCATATATCTTCAATAATTTATATTTTATCTCTGAATTATGAAGACCTGCAGATTCCCCATCTCTTCTGAACAAAACGGTGTCAGAATGACCGTTCTAGCTCCTACGGTTAGGAAATTATGGCCATTTGTTCGAGGGGAATCCTGAATGTGAGAAATACACTGCAGAAAACTTATACCTCTCTCTGTGTCTGTGTGTGTAAGTGCTGATTACAGCAGGTGCAGCCAATTTAGCTGACCTAGATATACCAAGCACAGACTCTTAACAGCCACTGTACACTTTGCTCTCTGTGTATGTGTGTGTGAGTATCAATATTTCTCCCATGTTAAAGTATTACTCCTCCATAATAGTATTTGTGCTAAATCAAAGTACTTCTACTACATGTTAGTACTTCTGCTCAATCATAGTATTTCTGCTAAATCAAGTATTTTTGACAAATCATGGTATTTGTGCCAAATCATGGTTTTGGGGCAGAACCATAATATTTATTTAATGTTATGAGATTACTACTAAGTGGAGGAATGTCTGTTATGTTATAGTATATTTGCTGAATATAGTATATCTGCCAAATCATAGTATTTATCCCAAATCATAGTGTTTATGCAAAATTACAGTATTTCTGCTAAAAAGCAGAAATAGTACCTTTAGCAGAAATTTCTGTCAAAAGATATTATTTATGTTAAAACATAGTATTTCTGCTAAGTCATAGTATTTCTGCCAAATCATAGTATTTGTACTTATTCATAGTACTTGTGCCAAATCATAGTATTTGTACCCAATTATAGTATTTCTGCCATATCATCGTATTTGTGCCAAATCATGGTATTTTTTGCCAAATCATGGTTTTGGGGCAAATCATGTTATTTGTGTCCAGTTAAAATTTCTGTTATATTATAGTGTTACTACTAAGTCGTAGAAATTTCTGTTATGTTATAGTATATCTGCTGATTATAGTATATGTGCCAAATCATAGTATTTATAGCAAATCATAGTATTACTGCCCAAACATAGTATTTCTGCCAAATTGTAGTATTTGTGCAAAAACATAGAATTTCTGCAAAATCATAGTATATCTGTTATGTTATAGTATTACTACTAAGGCATAGTATTCCTATCAAATCATAGTATTCCAAATCATAGTATTACTGCAATTCCATAGTATTTGAGCGAAATCGTAGTATTTGTGCAAAACATACTATGTCTGCAAAATCACATTATATCTGCTATGTTATAGTATTACTACTAAGGCATAGTATTTCTACCAAATCATAGTATTCCTTCAAAATCATAGTATCACTGCAATTTCATAGTATTTGAGCGAAACTGTAGTATTTGTACTAAATCATGGTACTTGTGCCAAATCATAGTATTTTTTGCAAATCATGTTATTTGAACCAAAACATTGTATTTGTACGAAGTCATAGTATTTCTTCTAAATCATGGTATTTCACCCAAATCTCAGTAGTTGTGCTAAAACCCAGTATTATTGCCAAATCGTAGTATTTGTACTGAAACATAGTATTTGTGCCAATAAGAGTATTTGTACTAAATCATAGTACTTGTGCCAAATCATAGTATTTCTGCCATATTGTGCTAGTTGTGCAACAACATAGACTGTCTGCAAAATCATAGTATATCTGTTATGTTATAGTATTACTACTAAGTCACAGTATTTCTGCCAATTGTAGTATTTGTACTAAATCATACTACTCGTGCCAAATCATAGTATTGAAATCAAAATATAGTATTTGTACCAAAGCATTGTATTTGTACGAAGTACAGTATTTCTGCCAAATCATAGAATCACTGCAATTTCATAGTATTTTGAGGAATCCCTTTTGTTATAGTATTACTTCTAAGTCATAGTATTTCTGCTTTGTCATAGTATTTGTACTGAAACATAGTATTTCTGCCAAATCATAGTATTACTGCTATTTCATATTATTTGAGTGAAATTACAGTGTTTCTGCAAAGACATAGTATTTCTGCAAAATCATAGTATTACTGCTATTTCATAATATTTGAGTGAAATTACAGTGTTTCTGCAAAAACATTGGTTGGTATTGGTTTTAGTTACCTTTAGCGTATGCGCTAGTTAGCAATAGCTATGGCAGCCCAGTTATTTTATTGTTTTGGGCTTGTTCCTGCTTTGTTTTTTTCCCCCTGCAAATTTATGTGAATTTGTACACTGTAATATCGCTGTATTACGTAATGGCTAAGTAGGAGGCTGACTGTTACTAAGTGCATCAGTGTACATAGGTCATCTCTTGTGTTGGAGTGCCCTCTTGTGGCGCCTTTTGGGTAGTGCCTTTGTAAACGTGAACACTGCAAAGAAGTGGTATCAGACTGGTTTGTAGTGGAGGAATTTGTTGCCAGTTTCTTTCATCTTTAATCCGTATTCATGTTGTAATGTAGTAGTACCACAATATGGCAGAAACACTATGTTTTGGCACAAATACTTTGATTTGGTATACTTTAGCTTCTTCACCCCTGTAGGCAAAATTTTCATTTTTTTCACCCTTTTTTCAGCACAAATTCCAGCTTTTTGGCTGTTTTCAGAAAAACAAAACTCTTTTGAGCAGAAACTCTGCTGATTCATCTCTTTTCAGCGCAACTTATTGCTTCTTTAGCTCTTTTCTGCAGAAATTCTGCTGATTCACCTCTTTTCTGCAAAATGTTCAGCCTTTTCACCTCTTATCAGCACAAATCTCAGCTGTTTTCAGAAAAAAACTCTTTTGAGCAGAAATTCTGCTGATTCACCTCTTTTCTGCAAAATTTTCAGCCTTTTCACTTCTTCTCAGCACAGTTCTCAGCAGCTTCTGCTCATTTAGCAAAATTGTCAGTTGCTCCATCTCTTGCTTTTGTGAGAATGAGTTTGGTTCAGTGAGATGAGCAGCTACCTTGAGACCAGAAGGGCCAGGTTCAAATCCCGGTCATGGCAAAAGCTGTTTTCAGTTTTCTCTTTTGTTCTGCCTCTTTTCTGCAGAAGTTCTGCTCATTCACCTCATCTCTTGTGTTGGAGTGCCCTCTTGTGGCGCCTTTTGGGTAGTGCCTTAGTAAACGTGAACACTGCAAAGAAGTGGTATCAGACTGGTTTGTAGTGGAGGAATTTATTGCCAGTTTCTTTCATCTTTAATCCGTATTCATGTTGTAATGTAGTAACTTTTGTGGCACAAATACCACAATATGGCAGAAACACTATGTTTTGGCACAAGTACTTTGATTTGGTATACTTTAGCTTCTTCACCCCTTTTCAGCAAAATTTTCATTTTTTCACACCCTTTTCAGCACAAATTCCATTTTTGGGGCTGTTTTCAGAAAAAAAAACTCTTTTAAGGAGAAACTCTGCTGATTCATCTCTTTTCAGCGCAAGTTTTTGCTCCTTTGCCTCTTTTCTGCAGAAATTCTGCTGATTCACCTTTTTCTGCAAAATTTTCAGCCTTTTCACCTCTTATCAGCACAATTCTCAGCAGCTTCTGCTAATTTCAGCAGAGTAAGTAATGACACGTCTCTGCAGTTCAAAGGTCGTATGCTCAATCCCACCTTGGTCAACATTTTTTTTTCCCTACAAATTTATACACTATCACAGACCTCTAATTTATATTGCTAATTTCTTTCACTACAAATGAGTAGTGCAAAACATACTATGTCTGTCTGCAACATCACAGTATATCTGTTATGTTATAGTATTACTACTAAATCACAGTATTTCTGCCAATTCAAGGAGGCTGACTGTTACTAAGTGCATCAGTGTACATAGGTCATCTGTTGTGTTGGAGTGCCCTCTTGTGGCGCCTTTTGGATAGTGCCTTAGTAAATGTGAACACTGCAAAGAAGTGGTATCAGACTGGTTTGTAGTGGAGGAATTTGTTGCCAGTTTCTTTCATCTTTAATCCGTATTCATGTTGTAATGTAGTAGTACCACCATATGGCAGAAACACTATGTTTTGGCACAAATACTTTGATTTTGTATACTTTAGCTTCTTCACCCCTTTTCAGCAAAATTTTCATTTTTTTCACCCCTTTTCAGCACAAATTCCAGCCTTTTGGCTGTATTCAGAAAAAAAAACCCAACTCTTTTGAGCAGAAACTCTGCTGATTCATCTCTTTTCAGCGCACGCTTTATGATTTTAGCAGCTTTTCTAATATGGACCTCAGATTCTTGTTAATGCTCCATGGCAGAAATACATACAAGTACCCACCTGATGAAGCAGACAGAGGCAGTACCTCTGATTTGTGAATTTGAGCAGAAACAGGTTGTTTTACCTCTTTTCAGCAGAAATTCTGCTGATTCACCTCTTTTCTGCAGAAGTTTGAGCAGCTTCTGCTCATTTCAGCAGAATTATGAGTCTCTCCACCTCTTCTTTGCAAGAGTGAGTTTGGCTCAGTGAGATGAGTGGCTTCCTTGAGACCAGGAGGGCCAGTTTCAAATCCTGCTCACGGCAGTTTTTTTTCACCACTTTTCAGCACAAGTCCCTGCTTTTTCAGGTATTTTCAGCAAAACATCTTTTCGGCAGAATTCTGCTGAAAATTCTGCTTATTCACCTCTTCTGCAAAATTTTCAGCCTTTTCACCTCTTATTAGCACAAATCTCAGCTGTTTTCAGAAAAAACTTTGAGCAGAAATTCTGCTGATTCATCTCTTTTCAGTGCAACTTTCTGCTTCTTTACCTCTTTTCTGCAGAAATTCTGCTGATTCACCTCTTTTCTGCAAAATTTTCAGCCTTTTCTCCTCTTATCAGCACAATTCTCAGCAGCTTCTGCTCATTTCAGCAAAAGTGTCAGTCTCTCCACCTCTTCATTGGGAGAATGAGTTTGGCTCAGTGAGATGAGTAGCTGCCTTGAGACCAGGAGGGCCGGGTTCGAATCCTGCTCATGGCAACATAGGACGGGTTTCTTTCACCACTTTTTAGCAAAATTTCGCCGTCTTTACCACTTTGCAGTAGAATTTTTGCTTTTCACCACTTTTAAGCAAAAATCTCCTTCTTCACTTGTTTTCAGCGGAATTTTCAGTTTCTTCACCACCATACAACTTTTTGCAACTTTTCATCTTTTTCAGCTTTTCAGCAGACAGCTTCAGCGTTAAGGCATCCACACAGCATTTTCAAGAGGAAATGCAAATTTTCTAGTTATTCTTCAAGTTGCTTCCGTGACGCTTTTTTGCCGCTTAACTACTCCCTCAGTTTTCAGCCGATTTTCTCAGTTCAAACTTTAAAAATTCTGCTCTTTCTGCTAATGTTTGCTTTGACTTTTGGTGCTCATAACTTCTATACTTTTTGAGATATTGAATTTTTTTGCAATATTTTTGCCCATTTTGCACATTATCAGTGGGGTCACTAGTTTTCCTTGCCCGTTGAGCCGTGTTTTAGCTCAGTGAGATGAGCAGCCGTTCTCAGACTGGGAGGCCCGGGTTCAAATCCCGCTTATGGCAACATTTCTTTCAGTTAACAGTTAAACTTTTTTAACTCAATTTCAGCTTTTTCACCCCTTTTCAGCAAAATTTTCAGTTTTTTCACCACTTTTCAGCACAAATCCCAGCTTTTTCAGCTATTTTCAGCAAAACATCTTTTCAGCAGAATTCTGAAAAGACTTCTGCAGAACTCTTTTCAGCAGAAATTCTGCTGATTGAACTCTTTTCAGCAGAATTTTCACCTCTTTTCAGCCCAAATTCTGCTTATTCACCTCTTCTGCAAAATTTTCAGCCTTTTCACCTCTTATTAGCACAAGTCTCAGCTGTTTTCAGGAAAAACTCTTTTGAGCAGAAATTCTGCTGATTCATCTCTTTTCAGCGCAACTTTCTGCTTCTTTGCCTCTTTTCAGCAGAAATTCTGCTGATTCACCTCTTTTCTGCAAAATTATCAGCCTTTTCTCCTCTTATCAGCACAATTCTCAGCAGCTTCTGCTCATTTCAGCAGAGTTGTCCGTCTCTCCACCTTTTCTTGGTCAGAGTGAGTTTAGCTCAGTGAGATGAGTAGCTGCCTTGAGACCAGGAGGGCCAGGTTCAAATCCTGCTCAGGGCAATGTTTTTTTTTTTTTTTCACCACCATACAACTTTTGCAACTTTTCATCTTTTTCAGTTTTTGAGCAGACAGCTTAAGCAATAAGGCATCCACACAGCATTTTCAAGAGGAAATGCAAATTTTTCTAGTTCTTTATTATTCTTCAAGTTGCTTCCGTGACGTTTTTTTTGCCGTCTATCTACTGCCTCAGTTTTCAGCCGATTTTCTCAGTTCAAACTTTAAAAATTCTGCTCTTTCTGCTAATGTTTGCTATGACTTTTGGTGCTCATAACTTCTATACTTTTTGAGATATTGAATTTTTTTGCAATATTTTTGCCCATTTTGCACATTATCAGTGGGGTCACTAGTTTTCCTTGCCCGGTTGAGCCGTGTTTTAGCTCAGTGAGATGAGCAGCCGTTCTCAGACTGGGAGGCCCGGGTTCAAATCCCGCTTATGGCAACATTTCTTTCAGTTAACAGTTAAACTTTTTTAACTCTTTTCAACACAAATTTCAGCTTTTCCACCCCTTTTCAGCAAAATTTTCATTTTTTTCTGCTGTTTTCAGAAAAAAAAGTCTCTTCAGCAGAAATTCTGCTCATTCACCTCTTTTCAGCGCAATGTTCTGCTTCTTTCCATCTTTTCTGCAGAAATTCTGCTCATTCAACTCTTTTCAGCAGAATATTCAGAATTTTCACCTCTTTTCAGCCCAAATTCTGCTTATTCACTTCTTCTGCAAAATTCTCAGCCTTTTCACTTCTTATCAGCACAAATCTCAGCTTTTTTCAGAAAAAAACACTTTTGAGCAGAAATTCTGCTGATTCATCTCTTTTCTGCAAAATTTTCAGCCTTTTCACCTCTTATCAGCACAATTCTCAGCAGCTTCTGCTCATTTCAGCAAAATTGTCAGTCTCTCCACCTATTATTTTTTTCAGAATGAGTTTGGCTCAGTGAGATGAGTGGCTGCTTTGAGACCTGGAGGGCCAGGTTCGAATCCTGCTCAGGGTGGGGTTTTTTTTTTCACCACCATACAACTTTTTGCAACTTTTCAGCTTTTTCAGCTTTTCAGCAGACAGCTTCAGCGTTAAGGCATCCACACAGCATTTTCGCAGGAAATGCAAATTTTTCTAGTTACATTTTGTTTTAGGGGGTAAAATAGTCAGATTTTTCATCCCTAACCTGCTTGTTCTCTGAGCATGATGTGCATGATCCTGTCATCTATAGGGGAGCTTATGGTTCTTAGGGAGTCAGAAAAAGCTGTGTTCCAGTCACAGAAGCAGTTTAAGTAGTTCGTAAGAGATTACAGGATGACCTCAACCTCAGCAACAGGACAACTCTCAGCACCCACCAAGTGTGTTTGCTCTTGGAGCTGTGTCTTAATTCCACCTATTTCACATACAAAGGTCAGTACTACAGGCAGAAACATAGCTGTGCCAAGGGTTCACCCACTGTGGTCAAACTGTAAATGGAAGAAATGGAAAAGAGGGGTTTGTTATCGTACCCTGGAACACCACCAAGCTATTGGTTCAGGTATGTGGATGGGTGAAAATCAAATCTTAGGACATACCACAATTCACTGATCACATTAACTCGGTGGGCCAACACATCAAGTCCACCGGGGGGATATGGAAAATGGCAGGTTAGCCTTCTTAGACTGTGCGATTTCCATCAGCAATGGGGGACATTTAGAAGTTGATGTGTACCGTAAACCTACGGACACGGATCAGTATTTAAGGTTTGACTGTCATCATCCACTGGAGCACAAACTGGGTGTCATCAGGATGCTACATTACAGAGCGAACACATCCCAACAGACACAATGGCCAGAGAAGCAGAAGAACATCACATCAAGAAGGCCCTGATTAAATGTAGCTATCCCAGCTGGACATTTGTCAAAGCTGGGAAGGTGCCTAAAGAAAACTCCAGCCGATCCAGGAGAGAAGGACAACTGCTGCCTAAGCGAAAACCCTTAGTGATGGCTCATGTGTCAGATGTATCGGAACAGTTGAGACACATTTTCTGCGTATCTGTGGCTTTTAAAACCCAAAACACGCTGGGCCAAAAATGTAACAACCCCAAAGATTGGGTCCCTCCACACAAATAGAGTAATATAGGGTACACTGGTAAGTGCCAGGAGGATTTTTTATACCTCTATAACACCGCGTTCCAAATTATAATGCAAATGATATTTTTCTCTGTTTTTCCTAAATAGTCAATTCAAATGACAGTCGGCATAATTTTCGAGTCACTCCCAATGAATTTCAAAAGATTTTATAGGTTATAGAGAATTGAAAATGGTCATTTGTTGAATTTGCAGCATTAATAGATCAATTTCATTGAAAACAAAAGCTATTTCATACAAAAACATCTTAACAGGTCAAGTTACATATTAACATAGAACCCCCATTTGATAGCAGTTTTACAATTCTTGCATCCATGGAACTTGTAAGTTTTTGGAAAGTTTCTACTTGAATGTCTTTGCAGGATGTCAGAATAACCTCCCAGAGCTGCTGTTTGGATGTGAACTGCCTCCCACCCCTATTTTTTTGCTTGAGGATGCTCCAAAGGTTCTCAATAGGATTGAAGTCAGGGACGAATGGGGACCACACCATGAGTTCCTTCTCCTTTTACGCCGATAGCAGCCAATGATGCAGAGGTATTCCTTGTAGCATGAGATGGTGCATTGTCTTGCATGAAGATGGTTTTGCAGAAGGCACAGTTCTGCTCTTTCTACCATACTTTGCAGAGGTCATTTTCACACCTTCTGGGAGCCTGAAGGGGCCGACCAGCTCTCTCCCCGTGATTCCAGCTCAAAACATGACTCCACCACCTCCTTGCTGACGATGCAGCCTTGTTGGGACATGGTGGCTGTCCACCAGCCGTCCACCAACCATCCACCACTGCATCCACCTGGACTATCCAGAGTTGCACTGCACTCATCAGTGAACAAGACTGTTTGAAAATTAGTCTTCATGTAGTTCTGGGCCCATTGCAGCCGTTTCTGCTTGTGAGCATTGGTTAGGGGTGGCCAAATAGAAGGTTTATGCACAACTGCAAGTCTCTGAAGGATCCTTCATCTTGATGTTCGCAGGGCTCCAGAGGCACCAGCAGCTTCAAATATGTGTTTGCTGCTTTGTAATGGCCTTTTAGCAGCTGCTCTCTTAATCTGATGTATTTGTCTGGCAGAAACCTTCATTATTGTGCCTTTATCTGCACGAACCCATGTGTGCTCTGACTCAGCCACAAATCTCTTAACATTATGGTGATCACGCTTAAATTTTCGTGAAATAGCTAAGGTTTTCATTACGTGTCCAAGGCATTCAACTATTTGCCACTTTTCAGCAGCAGAGAGATCATTTTTCCTTCCTATATTGCTTGAAAATGGTGGTCTGCTTAATAATGTGGAACATCCTTCTTTAGTAGTTTTTACTTTAATTGGGCTAACCTGGCAAACTAATGATCATAGGTGTCCGAGATTGATTTCAGTGATACAAAACTAAAGTCCTGAGACACAATTCCATCCATGGGTTTAATTGAAAAACAACTTATTTAATCTTTATGACACACAATTTGCATAATAATTTGGAACGCGGTGTATATAACTCTACAGTAGCAACCAGCATTCCTACTCCTTACTCAATGTGCAATACCACCAATCACATCGCACTTTATGCTGCACTGATCCTACTCCTTACACTGTACCTGTAGATATATTTATATATTTTGTTTCTATACATTATACGTTATGTGCATAACTGTCAGGAGTTTTCCTGTATTGCAACTCAGGTCAGAATAAAAACGCTCAGACAGGTTTAACGTGTACACGGGTGAGACTCAGGGAGACTCGCACCCTGCAGTAAAAAAAACAGTCTTTATTCACAGAGATACAGGAAGAGATAAAATAGACCCGTGCAGGCTTCCTGTGGAGCACAGAGTAACTTCCCCATTTAGGAGTCTGCACAGAGTGTGACTTCCCCATTTAAGCTGAATACTGAAAGAGTAAACACATTTAGATAAAGAAACGTACTTTTAAGCATAACATAATAAAAATCCCCAAATCCTGAAATCTTTTGACATTCCCACCTGTTGTTTGATCTTTCCTTCTATATATGTACATAGCAACCACTAACAGTGCATCAGTCTATGGCCACTTGTAGACATTTTTAGCCAAGACATCATAAAATAGTGGGTTTTGTGAGTATGTTATATCCAAGTGTCTATCTCATTATCATCTTCATCATTCTGTGATAGGGTGATGTAAGCATGAATTGAAGCAGTTACCATTTTTGATACCATGTTCTTCAAACATGGTATGACACATGAAGTGAAAAGACACAATAACAGTATTATAACACCTTTAATCAGCTGGGACTTCCAAGAGCCGCTTATAAGCCACGTAAGCCAGTCCTCTGTGTTTGTGGCATAGTCTCGTTGTTGTGCATCCCGAAGTTGTCTGAGTGTTTTCAGAGCATCAGTCATGTTCGGTGAGTGCATATTATCTGGAATGTATGTGCAACATGTGTTGTTAAAGAGGACACATAGTCCGCCTTTCTCGGCGAGAATCATGTCCAATGCTACCCTGTGTTGCATTACTGCAATGCACAGGGCATCTATTTCCTGATCCTGTTCATCGTCGATTTTACATGAAGCATTCAGAAAAAGTCCAAAGCGGTAGTTTAGAGTCTCTATCCTTAAAGCGTGTTTTCCTACCCCCACCCATGGGAATAGTGCGTGAGTAACTTTCTGTCTGTCAGTCCAAAGTTTGAATTCCTCTGGGACATCGGAACCCCACACAGAATCATGCTGCTTGAGGTCTGGGGTGCTTCGTCTTTTCCTTGTTGTTGACGTTGAAGTTGACGTGGCGTCCATGGTTATCTTGAAAGTGTGGTCAGATATGAAAATGGGAGCGCACTGACCTGTCCAATTCCCAGGAAGGATATCCCAGGCCATCCCCTGCACCCAGAAGGTGCCATTTGAGATGTTGCTGCTCTTCACGGGCCCTCCAGGAGCGTGTGTCTGTACTGCTTTGCAGTTGGTGGTGGTGTTTCCCATTGGCGTGGATCCGTTCTCTTGGCGGTAGCATAGGCTGTGGCTCAAATTCCCATTGTTTCCAAGAAAGACTGGGAATGATTTAGCCTTACTTCTGTGCTTCACTTTCAGGTCAACCCAGAACCATTCGTCACATGTGCCATTTCGTAGTTCTATCTGGAGAGGTTCCTCTTGGTTGACCACGATTCCCTGGAATTGATACCCAAGGCTGGCGTAGCTTGCGGCACACTTTGCTTGAATTATGTCCATTCCCTTCGCATACAAGGTGGCGTATTGGGGGCATATAGGAGCAAACATAGCAGTCTTTTCTGGGTGTGCTGTCATGTATATATCGATACCATGCGTTGTTCATCCATGGATGAATGTGGTCTTGTGTCATGTCACGAAGATGTGAGTTGTCATGTGTCCATCTCTTGTCTGCAGGTGGTGTTGTTCATCCTTTTTTCTCTCGGGTGAGTGTTAATAAACTCACCAGGAGTGCAACATTAGCCACTAGGAGGACGAGTGTCTTCATGATGACCAGACACACCTGTGACCTCTGATGAGTAGACTACTGGCAAGAAGAAGAAGGCGGGGTATACCCGATCAGCCCTCCCTCCACCAATAGATCACCAGGAGTTAGGGGTGTCAGCGTCTAAACGTTTAGGTTGTCACTCACTTTTTTGCAGTGGCTTTGATGGATCCAAGATGGTCTTTCTGCTATTTTGCAGGCAGTGGGAGTGGTGAGAAGCACCTGATAAGGACCTTCCCACCTTGGTGAACTCCAATTTTTCCTTTGGAGTACTTTGATCAGGATCCAATCACCTGGTTTCAACCTGCAAGACACTGGAGAGTTGTTTAGAACAATCTCTCTATTTTCAAGTAATTTAGTCATCCATTCGGCTAGTGTAGTTTCTCTTATTGACTTATCTATAGGCCCACTTGTAATTGGTAGTGGAAATGGTCTACCGTGAATGATTTCAAAAGGTGTGAGTTTCTGAGAACTTTGTGTCAGTCTCATCCACATTTTTACTAGGCCTATACACTCAGGCCATGGTCTCCCTGTTTCTTCCATGCATTTTCTCAGTCTCTGTTTAGATTTCTCAATCTTGTAGCTTTAGCTGTTGTATACAGGGTTTGGCTCATTAGTTGTTAGTATAGGTTTGCTCTTCACCTTAACAAAGTCCCATCTAAGATGACAGGTTTAGAAGCAGGTCAAATGTCTCTATACACCTGATTAGTGTAGTTATTTCCTTATTTTCTTCATCTCATATATCATTGTACTGAGTTTGAGCAAACCTGATTCAGACTACTTTCAACAATCTTCCACCTCACATCATAACTGACTGAGGTGCCTCTTCTTATTAATAGTATGTCATTATTAATGTTATCATTGTATTGTTTTTCCTTTTTTATAACAGCAATAGTATATTACAATACACTACTTCACTACTTTACTACTAATATACAATAGTATATTAGTTTATATTTTATTATATATCCATCACGGGTCTGTGTGAATCTGCAGCTTCACACCTTCCCAAGCTGGAGACATTTGCTTTTCCTTGGCTGAACAATGACAGGGCCGTAATATACCTTATGCATCTCTCTTTTTTATTTGATATATTTTCGTGAATTATCTGGTTTCATGCATTCCATGCTTTAAAATATTACAGCTCTTCTGTACGCTTTGTTTTCTTTTTAGCTTCCTTTTCAGTATTTATTTCTGCTTGGAGGGTTTCTTATAATTTAGTCAATGCATTTTCACTCCCACGTGGGACATTTAGGTTTTCTTTGGATTTCTCCATCTATATGCACTAATTTGTCCGGCGCCTGGACATTTTTTCTCTAACCACTGCTCGTCAGGAGTGAGTCTTGAAGCTTCGTTACCCATTTTAATCCTTTTAATTTTAATACTTTACAACTACACAACTGCGGCACCTTCTCTGGCACGAGAATCGAGAGAGGTAGTTGACACGGCCTTCTACTTTCAAGCTATTCTTGAAAGCGGTGTCACCTTTACGTGATGAAACACGACCTGTTTCTCTCTTTTCATCAGTACTTGGGTGGCCAACAGCAAACAAAATAGTGGAATAGTTCAGCCTCCTTATTGTGCTGTAAAATCAACTTATTCCACCAACAAAAATAAAACAATACAAAAACAAAACAGTACTTTTATATGCGCGCTACCTTTACCCACTACGGGGGAGCTACCAGTCCCAGACGAGCTCTATCTTTATTTTAAAATGCTACCAGCCCCTCTGGGCGAGCCTACTTTACCCACTACGGGGGAGCTACCAGTCCCAGACGAGCTCTATTTTATTTTAAAATGCTACCAGCCCCTCTGAGCGAGCCTATACGTTTTACGCGAGGGGTCTCAGAGTGTTAATATTCACCTGGTTGCTGCCGGTCTCTCAGGTCTACCTCATCGACCCCCACTGCCGTGGACCACTTATAAGAATGCTGGCCAGAACCCGAATTCACGTCTCTGGACTTTATCCTGTACCTGGACAGGAGCTGTCGACAGACTTCAGCGCGGGCTTCTCACGACGGCAGGACTCGATGAGGCTTTCCTGTGGGGTCACACAAAAGTGCTGTGTCCCATCCGGCTCGAAGGACCAAGAAATGTCAGGAGTTTTCCTGTATTGCAACTCAGGTCAGAATAAAAACGCTCAGACAGGTTTAACGTGTACACGGGTGAGACTCAGGGAGACTCGCACCCTGCAGTAAAAAAAACAGTCTTTATTCACAGAGATACAGGAAGAGATAAAATAGACCCGTGCAGGCTTCCTGTGGAGCACAGAGTAACTTCCCCATTTAGGAGTCTGCACAGAGTGTGACTTCCCCATTTAAGCTGAATACTGAAAGAGCAAACACATTTAGATAAAGAAACGTACTTTTAAGCATAACATAATAAAAATCCCCAAATCCTGAAATCTTTTGACAATAACCTTTATTTTTAACTTTATCTCATTCTCCTTTCCAAAGAATCTTGAATATAAAAACCTACAGCTGTAAATGGAGAGATGCCAAATTATGTTTCATTGTTCTGGTAACAATGACAGTAGAGATCTGTCTTATCTTATTTATACATTGGGGAAACCAAACAACCTCTGGCAAAGCGGATGGCACATCACAGAAGAGCTAACATCAGGCCAGGACTCTGCAGTCTATTTACACCTACAGGCCAGTGGACACTCTTTCTACGTCATCATTGAAAGAGGAGGAGGCTATTTATGTGAAAAAGGAAAGACCATCTCTGAAATAAGGAGGGGGCCTAAGAGTACATCTTTCGCCATCTTACAATGCTGTGATTGCAGCCATTCCCCAACCTCTCTGTGAATGGTACTCATGGTCTTTGATCAGTGGTTACTGATCAATGGTCATGACAATTTGCATATAAATGATCAAGGAACTGACCTCACAGCCCATTATTCATTCAGTGGCGCTAGTTTCAGTCATTGTGCAAAGGTACTGTTTATAAGGTTGGGGAAACCTGCAGTCAGCTGAGACTGAAGAAGTCACTTGAATGAGTGATGAAATGTTTCTCCCACTGAAAACGTCCAGATGAACAGAATCAACTTTTTGGAATTTCCTTACCTGGATGCATGAAGATGTACTTAGGGAACATTTTGAGCAACCAACTACTGCTGAGAGTAGCATCTGAATGAATAGCAGTAGATAATTACTGGTTTGGACTCTAACACATGGAGCTTTTCAGTAAAACAAACAGGGTGACACCAACCTATTGGGACAGTCCTACATGTTGATACTAAATCCATCTGTTTAATGTAAACTACAAACTGTCTCTGCACACCGCGCTTTGCTGCAGTCTGGCAATAACAGTTCAAGAGGTGCACCTCTAGTTAAACTGGTTCTGACTGAAATGTCACATTTCCTAACTGACCCTGAAGGCAGCAGCAGAAGGTGACTTCAAGCTTAAAGTTTTGCCTTAGAGTAACTGATTTGATTTCACTGTTGGTGTCAGCAGGTGGTAGCGCAGAATTTCACTTGCAACCCATTCAGCTGGACTCACCTGTGCAGGTATGATACTTCAGTTTCATGTGGAATCCGCTGTTAGAAATGTTGAATGGTCTTGCAATCAGTATTTCATTTCTCTGGGAGTATATTTACTGCAGTACTATTTCAATACAAGCTGAACTTATTTATTTTACTTTTATTTAAACACCCTGATTTTAGTGACCAAATGTCTTCCAACAGCACATCTTATTCTTCAGTTTACTTTGTGTCCTTCACCTTCTTTTATTATCTGCTTTTCTCTCTCCATCTAGCCACTGTCTATTCTTCTTAAGAGAAGGACTGTATATATGGACACTGTGGAGAGAAATTTGTAGATTAGATGAACTCAAAATAACAAACAACCACTTTATCCTGTATCAGTTGAATTTATAGATTGCATAACAAATTGTATTGTATTGTATGACATTAATCTCAGTAATGCATTTGAGTAATTGTACGTTATAATAGTTTAGATAATTTTACAGTAGTATCTGTGAGCTGAGTACTTTCAGGCTCACATGTTAGAGATTCATGTTGCAATTCAGTTATCAGTGTAAATCTGTTAAACTGACAATAAGGCATCAATTTTACTGTGAGAGATTTTCCAACTTCATGTGAACTTCAAAAAGACTGCAGAATAAAGATGTACACAAAATGCAAAAACGGAAGATTACAACTGCTGATATCTGTTTACCTGTTCTCACATCTGACAGTTTTAATGTAGCTGCAGTTACACTTTAACTGCCATGCTGTTAAGCAGGCTGTTAAGCAGTTCACACGATAAGAATCTCTGCGTGTGTATGTGTGAGCTGAAAGTGACTTCATGTTGCTACTGATTAAATGCTGAGGTTAATGTGTCAGAAACAATGATTTGGTTTCATGTCTGAGACACAGTAATATCAGAATAAACCCTCACTGTACAGTAGAACATGTTAATGTAAGACATTTCTGTCTGTTATGCAGTTGAGCTCTGAATTTCCAACCATGGACCGATCACTGTGTGGTGGGCGGGGTCAAGTGAGCGTGCTCAGCTGTTTCCCGCCTTCTGTAGGCAGAGATATTGCTGTTGCTGTGGTGAAACCCCTGGGAGCTGGCCTTGGAAACCCTGGCACCCGTAGCTTGCTCTGCACAGACAAACAGGTGAGTGTGACCTCTAACTAAAGCCAAACACACAGTGGGGGTGGACAACACAGCAGGAAGTGAAGAATGACTTGAAGCCCAGGCCAGTTTACTGCGAAGCAAGTTGGATACTGTCAGACACAGTTACCACGAATGTAGAGGGGCCGTGTAAAATATTAATAAACAGAGAATGTAGCATTTTACAAATCATTAAAACCTAGCTACAAAGGCCTCCTCCTATTTTTTTGTTTAATAATTCACCAAATATTTTCAATGGATGACAGGTCTGGACTTCTTTTTCTGTTTGGCATGGAGCTTTCCTTGAAAAATAAGTCATCTGTATGTCAGCATATGTAACTCCCAAACCTCTGTACAGCTCTCTTAGCTTTACTGGAGTGCTCATGAAGTGACTGTTATTGTGATTTGACCCACATAAATAAAACTGAATTGAACAAGTTTATTTACTTGTGGAGGTAACACAAACGACATCATAAAAACACAAAAGAAACATCTGAATCTGAAATCCATCACTGAGGACAGAAACATAATAATAATGATAATAATAATAATAATAATAATATGAAATCTGAATATGCAGGTAAAGTGGACAATGGAGGTCTTGTGTTATGGCCTCACTCTCCCACTAGAAGGAGATACCGTCAAACTCTGCGTGGACATCTACACTGATTGGCTAATGGCCCTGGTTTCTCCAAGAGACTCCACTCCTCCACCAATCAGCAGAGACCCCAACCTGTATGTCCAGAAGATCCTCCGACACCTGTTCAATCTGTTCTTGCCCAGGTAGACAATCTTTCCTAGACCTGATTTCAGGACCCTGATTTTCTGATCCCATACAAGGATCCACTAAGGAACCATTCACCTTTAAGGACCTTGGTAGTTTTGAATACCTGATGTTTTTAGTCACAACTCAGCCCTTCTTTGAGTCCAGTTAAGCCATATATTATATTCATGTTGTTATAACAACATGTTATACGTGTTAACAGTTAATAATACTTATAAGTATTGTTAACTGTTAACACGTATAACATGTTAAGATGTTGTCTGATGAATATCAGTCAGGTCAGATTGAAATAGTTGATGTTTCTGCTACCTTATGTTGCACAAAGCTGTTCTATTGAGTGACACCTACCAGACTGAAACCAGTTGAGACAGTGATTACTAAAGATAAAATTCTTCTATCTATATTAATCATATCCAACCACTGGCCATTAGTTTGGTGTCATGCAGATCAATGCGGTTGTACTTGCTACTGTTTTTTCTGAACTCTTCTCTTCTTGACTCTCCTCTCAGGTCAGACCAGGTAAATCTGGTCTACCTGTCTCTCTATCAGCAGGTTCTGTGTGCTGTCCAAGTACTGGCTAGAGAGAGTACCATGATGAGTAGAGACACTTGGGAGACTCTGTTGCACTTCTTGCTTCGCATCAACCATGCCATGCTGTCTCCAGCAACTGCTGCAGGTGATAGTGATCCTAACCCCCTGCATCTTTACTTCTCTCTCCTGTCCATTTCTCCTGTCTGTCTCTCACCTGTCTTTCTTCACCTGTTCTTCTGTTTCTGTAGGTGGTGTATCAGACCTGTTGATGGCGGTGCTTCTTGAAGTGTGGCTGCTGTCTTGCTCTCGGTGTTTTCCATCTCGTTCACTATGGCAGACATGCAGACAGATGTTGAGCAGCTGGAGACATCAGCCTGCAGTTGTGGAACAGTGGTGCAGAGTTGTTGCAGCCTTAACTTCCAGGTTCAAAGAGAAACATCACAAACTGTGTGACTGAGTTCTGTCCAGCAGCAGCCACAAAATACTCATGGGGAGATGTTTTTATTGTTGTTGTTGGGGAACTATATTGTTTTTCTGTTGGATTATTGGTGCTATGTTGTTACAGCATTCTGTTACATTATGAGGTTGGACGGACAGACAGACAGACAGACAGAACTTTATAAATCCACACTTTATTAATCGAGTAGGTTCCTCCAGGAAATTCAGTTTCCTCAAGGAAGAGAATATGAATATAAGCATAAATATAGCATATACATACATATATAAATACAGAATATATAAATAAGCAATGAAATATACTCATTAATGAGATGTAGCAGCCAAATGTCTGTTGCACAGTATTTTGACTGTTGTCAGTCTATTGCACTGTGATTAGTTCTTATTTAGTGTTTAGCCTGTGCAAACACTACAGCTTAGTTGTCCGTGCCTTCCTTTGTCCTCCTGTTTCCCATCCTCCTCCTCTCCAGCAAGGAGTTAAACAGTTTTTGATGGCGTGTGGGACAAAGGAGTCTGTTCGTCCTAGACTTGGGGAGAAGCAACCTGTCACTGAGCAGACTCCTCTGGTTATTTGTCCATAATTGCATTGTTGTAATGTGCTCAGGTTGCTGCAGCTGACTTTTGGGCCATCCTTCCCTCACTTTAAAGTCCCAGAAGAAGATGCTGCCCTGATCCCTGAGGACATGGATGATAAGCGAATCCCTCAGACCTGGTTCAGATTCCTCCACTTATTTAGGTAGCAATTGCTTCAGAAACATGGTCAGATGTTTTTAACTTGGCATGTGACATGTCTCTTTCATTGACCTCCAGTAATCCGGTGGAGCTTAGTCGCACAGCAGCTGTTGTTCCATCTCAAGTTTCACAGGGGGAGGTGTTAAGAAGAGGTGACAGTCAGCTACCAAACATCTTCTTTAAAGCCATGAGTGGACTCAGGATCCTTGTCGACGCCTTCCTGGGTACACTGACCTTTACTTTACACATTAACCTCTTTGTATAGGCATCTGTCTGGTGGCACTATCTGGTGCCAAGTTTTTACATTAACTGATTTCTTTTTTTATTAATCACAAAATAGAGATAAATTCTATTTTGAATTTATATTCAAATACCAAAACAAAATTATAGTTGTGACTTAACCATGATAACCAAACATTGACGAATTTATTGTAAGTTGTTTTTTTATAGGTGTGACTGTGGAAAATAAAGAAACAATAGAACAACTCCTGCCAAACACTGGTATACACACAATACACTGAACTGATACAAACCCATCACACCCATGCATTCTACTTTACATGCATGACACATTACAAATTCAGTAAATATTTGTGCAATCTCTGATTTTGTACTACTACCAAATCAAACAATCAAGATATGATTGAAGTACAGCTTTAATTTAAGGAGTTTTGCATGAACTCTGCATGAATTGCAGCCATTTTATAAACAACTCACCATCTTCATAGGGTCAAAAGATGTTTGGGTAATTTGATCCCCATCTGAACAGTTTTGCAGCATTTTGCAGAATGAGTGCACAGAGTATAGCTCTAGACTTCAGAGTTCATTCTGCTACTCGTATCACCTGTCACATTATCATAAACACTAGTGATTTTATTTTGTCAGTCTGACATGGGCCTCCTTCACCTGTATTAATTAGGTTCCAGTAAAAACATACCAAATACAACTTAAATATTTGAAGTGACCTCTAGATCTTTTATCTTAATTTTTCATGCAACAACAAGGGAACAGGCCTTGAAACTGCTTATGAAACTGTTTTTCAGTCCACATTAGAGGCTCTGAAAATTGGGGCATGTTGGTAAAAATGGCAATAAAGTCAATAAAATATTTCTTTTAAACCCCTTGAATTAAAGATGAAAGTCTGCACTTTAATCACACCTCGATAGGGATGGTTATTGATAAGATTTTCACGATTCCGATTCCATTTTCGATTCTTTATCAATTCTCTTATCGATTCTTTTTAAAAAAGGAGAACACTAAGGTCGATTAGCTTAGAACTTTGTTTTATATCTTCTGTTTGAACAAGATAGAAATTTAGGAGTAACATGGCCTTACAAACCCAACAGTGAGATCTTAAGAGATCCACAGCCTATGGCTCTTCAATGGGGTGTCACAGGGTCCCCAGGAAAAAAAAATTGTAAATGTAAAATAATAAAATAAATATTCTTCTGTAGCAATAACAAAGTATAACATAAATTATTCTGTAGCAATTACACAAGAATATCCAGTAATGTCACTAGCTACAATTAAACACATTCACTTACCGAAAATCGGGGGCATCTGCTGTGGCAAATGGGTGCAAGCCTTTGACCACAAACTTAGTCACTGCTCGTCTATCCTGGCCTGAAAGGAGACGCTACCGGTAGACTGCAGCGAGAACTGCCAGCATCTGAGCCAGCCAGACTCCGTCTCTCTCATCATGGTCACCTAAATGCAGTAAACGCACAGTAATGGCAGGTTTTGTAATAAGGCAGATCGCGCTAACATAATATCCACTGTTAGTTGATTATTTACCTGCCGCATTAACGGGAGAGGACGTGCAAACGTTACCGCTGCTGCTGGGTTGAGATTCACGAGTCCGGAGCGGAATTAAAAACACGACATTCATTTAAGTGTTTTGTGAGCAAATGCTTTTGCATATTCGTAGTGTTTCCTCCCTTAAATGAAATATCTACTTTGCAAGTATTGCAAGTTGCCCCGTTGTCATCTGTTCTCCTAAAGTATAACCAAACTTTTGAGCGTTTGAGCCGCTTAGGCAGCCTGCCAGGTAAATGACGCTCCGCAACGTGGTGACGTCATTCGGGGCGACTGGGATCGATAAGGGAATCGTTTGCAAAAATGGCAAACAATTCCAAGGAATTGAAACAGTGGGAACCGGTTCTCAACAAGAACCGGGTTTCGATACCCATCCCTACACCTCGATTGTTTAACTTAAACTCCACTGTAGGGATGAAGAGCGCCGAAATTAAATACAGTCATTCAGCTTTAATGCACAGCCCTTAACAAAAATATTATATCACTTTTAGGAAGCATTTTTATTCATAGTTTACTGGTTTTGTTTCTGTGTTTCTTCAGAAATGACAACAAGACTGCACTTCAGAGACCGGCTGCCTTCTTTTGGTAACCCAAACTGATCAGATTAAACCAATCAATTAACTAATTAAATTAGACCTAGAGTCATTTGAGAGAACCAAACAAGATTAGCAACGATTATCAAGGTAACTTTAGGTTTATCAGTGAGTTTTCAGTGTTGTTCAGTGGTGATTCGCCTCTTACTGGGATACATTGTCATGGTAACCTATGCTGCATAGCTGACATGCTCCAAGCTTGTTATGTTCAACATATGAAATCATATGTTGAACATAACTACTACATACTATTCCCAGCATTTGCTGATCCAGGTGGCCTACCACTTCATAGCTGATCTGCTGTTGTTCTCAATGTCTTCCATTGTGTTGTAATACCACTAACAGTGTATTGAATAGCAAGGACATTTCACAACTGAACATGTTGCACAGGTGACATATTCCAGCGTTCTATCATAGTAGAACGCTGGAATTCACTGAGCTCATGAGAGAGACCTATTCTTTCACAAATGTTTGTAGAAGAAGTCTAAATACCTAGATCTTCTATACATCTGTGGCCATTGAAGTAATATGAACACCTAAATTCAATTATTTTTATTTGGACGAGTGAGTGAATACAAATGTAGTGTTTAATCTCTGCTTATTTCACTGTTCACTGTTCTATAATACTTAATATAGTGATATCAAACGTGTCCTTGTTTTTATAGTTTTGTTAGGGTCACTACTCAAGAAAAGTAGCACTACTGGTTACATTACTTGTGTGTTATTTCATAAAATGGACATAATTACCAGTTAACAATATAACAAATACATCTCACATGCAAATACAAATCCCTATCCTAATGAGGACTCACATAGGATCTGTCTTTCAGTATTTACATATGAACACAAAGTCAACAACACAAAGCATTGTTAAAAATCAACCCAAATAAATTTTAAAGTGATCGCCAGAGTGATTCTACCATAGAAATATGAACAGAGAGAAACAGAGGCTGCAAGCCCGATGGCTCATCATTGCCTTTGTTATCTGTCAGGGTCTGACTGATGGGTTGGGATTAGCATACACTCAGCTTTATCATTGCCCTGGGTTATTTGTGTTAGCATGCTGTCTTTGCAGATGCTTACAGAGTGGAAATTCTGTTAGAACTATAATGTGTAACTTTGATTGCTCTTTTGTCTTTTGTGTAATAGTAAAGTCCATATCTCCACTGTAGACCGCTCCTTGTTCTACACACAAACTGAAATCAGCTGATTGTAGCACAGGTGCCCATGAATGACAAAGCATGTATGTTTGATGTTTTTATTTTCTTTCCGTGAGCTGGTCATGGAGATAAATGAAGAACCTTTTGTAATGCAAGTAACAAGATAATTATAATTGTCTTGATATTGTAATTGATAATTGTAATTACTGAATTAGGGCAGTAACATGTTACATTACTGTGTTACTTAAAAATGCAATGTGAGTACAGTAATGTATTACTTTGTAACGCATCATACCCAACACTGGTTGTCAGTAGACCTGTCCATGCTTAGTTTAGCTTAAGTTAGTTTAACACCTTGAAGTACAACCCGATCCAAACCTTTATTAGATCGACAATGTAGAAATATTCTAGAGATTTTATCATTATTATTATTACTTTTATTTTTATTCTTTTATTGTTTATTTTGTATGTTTTTGTTAGGCCAAATTGGCACCTTTGCTTTGGTTTAACAATTTCAGCTTGGTAATACTTTTTCTCCTTGTTTCCTCCGAGGTATTTCTGTGACCAAAAGCCCGTTCAGAGACCGTCTGCCCTCCTATGGTAAGCCCCACAGATACCCATTGACTTCAGTTCAGTTCAGTTTCACTGTAGAGTGACAAATCAGGGTGATGGTTTGCATTTAGAAAATAAGTTGGTGGGGTGGGGGATTTGCTCCAATTATTGGGTTCTTAGTATCCTCAGCCTTCTGGAGAAAGTTTATTCACAAGATAATGGCAGGATGAATAGATATTACTTGGAAAACAAGCTAAAAAGGTTGTGGCCATCAGGCTTCCTGAAATATTACATATATTACATATAGACATATTCTTTTGTCTCCTCAACAGTGCTGCCACTTGATGGGCTGCTATTGTCTTCCTTAAAGTCTTTGTCAAATTGAATTAGGCCTGAACTAAACTTTCCAAATCCCCACTTACAACTCTGATACACCAATGAGAGAAGATAAAAGGCACTTGCACACTTTTTTTTCTTTTTGTAAATATATCAGCAAAATGGTGCTCAGGTGCCCCTATTCCTTTTTTTCTCAGGTATCTCCCGGCCTCGTTCTGGCAGTGCACCACCCACACCAGTGAATGTACTGAGCGTGCCCAGCTCCCCCTCCTCAACCAGTTCCTCCCCTCCATACAACAGACAAGTGACAGCAGCAAATTTTTCTAAGACAACCAACAAGACTCCCACGGTACCACAGTACTTGTTTTTCATTTGTCATGTAGCATTTCTTGGTCTCTTTAAGTTATTGCTTCTTCTCTTGTTTCAGAGTCCATCATCCTACTGGAAATCTTTCTCCCAGCTTTCTTCCTTCTCCTCCCCTTTTTGTTCCTCTCTCAGACCCTCTCCCTCACCCCTCAGGTGTAATGTGGACTCCCTTCTACATCTGTTTGGTTGCTGGCTGTTTGATGCTGCACTAATCAGCAGAGACTCTGGTCTGTCTCTGCAGTATTGTTTTTGCAAAACACATACTACACGTACACATAGTAGGCACGGTACAATAGTTATTGTATTCCTTGTGTACTCTTACTGTGCTTCCTTATCTTACTTACTGAACTGTTTCTTCAGCTGGGCAGGGTGATGTTGCTGTGATGTCAAATGGATGGGCAGCAGGTCGAGCTGAGGCTTGCGGGACACTTTGCAGGATCTTCAGCTGTAGGAAGACAGCAGAGGACATTCTGTCTGTCTACCTGTCCAGGTACCTGTCTGTTCACCTGTTCAGAGCTATTCATCCGTGTTTGAGCAGTGTAATGATTATGGTTCTCCTTCTGTTATTCTGCAAGGTTCTACCTGGTTTTGATACAGGGTCTTCAAGCGTCAGAGAAGGCCAGTTCCCCTGTTCTGGCCTCCATTCTGCTGAACTCCACCTCTCTGTTCTGCTGTGACCTAAGAGGAGTCAACATACTGCTACCTCCCTTTATCTCAGCTCTGGAAAATGTGCTGCTTGACAGGTGCAAGTACTGCAAATACTGTAATTGTTCAATGAGAAAAATTATATTTTATTAAAAAGTAGCAGAATAAAGCTGACATTAGTAATGTTAGACATTAACTCAGTGAGAAACAGAATGAAAAGGAGGAAGAATGGGTTGTAAAGCGTCTTTCAGCCCAAAACAACTTAAAAATTAGAATTGTTCATTGGTAAACTGCATCTATGGAATTTGGCAAGTTGATTGGAGGCTGAGTCATGAGTCTGCCCTGGTAGATCAGAAAGTAACACCTCATAGATGCTATAATCTACCAGGATTTCAGGCTGTTGGATTTTGTCGCTCACCTGAATCTCAACCATAGTAAATATTACTAAAATCAAGGCTTCTCTCATACTCTCTCTCACTCAGAGAGCTGCTGAAGTTTAAGAATTTTGTCACTCCGGTGGATTTAAGGCGAGCCTCCATCCTAGTCCTGCTTTCCCTGCTGCCCATCCCTATGCACTTTGGATCAATCCAGTTAGAGGTAACTTATCATGCACTTGCTTAAAAACGTACCCATGCCTGTGCAGAGCTGAGCCAGATCACTGTAGCAGTAGTGTTCACTTTGCTGCTTAGGAGTTACTGGATAGGAAGTTAAGTGCTGATGCTGCAACAGGTACGCTCCTGTCACTGAAGCCACGCCTTATCAGTGTCCTGATTGGAGCTCTGCAGACAGAGGCGGACACCTGTAACATACAGCTCCTCCTGGGTCAGTTACTGATTGTTTTCCAATTATTGGTCCTGGGGTTAGTTTTTGAGCCCGTGGTCAGTTAACAGAAGTTCATGTGTGAGTGTTTGATATGAAAGATTTTTCCATTGTAATCACTTCTGATCTGGTGTTTGTATAGCGGCCATGTTGAATCTGGTTCAGGATTCAGCTGTGTTAGAGCCTGCAGGACGAACTCAGCAAGTGAGTGTACTGATATCTAGACATTTGCCTTCATTTTATGAGACACAAACTGTTATTTTTTCTGTGCTTTTGCTTTTAGGAAACTGAGCCCCTGCTTACTGGGACCAGTAAACTCAAACAGGCTTTGGGGGCAAGTCAGACCAGTGCGAACCGATGGACCAGAGGATCGAGTAATTACAAATCGATTCATTTTAATTTGTTTTATATGATCAATCCCTCATATCTGAAGAATCTAACTGCAGCTATGTGCGTCCAATCAGATGCAGCGGCAGTTTTGTGGGTTCAATTTCTACGTTTGCTCACTCAGCGTCTGACTTCTCAGTGGAGGAATGATTCAGCAGTTTGTCTGTCTGCCCTGGAAGTACTGGGAGGATTGGCCAAGGTGGAGACACACACACACACACACACACACACCCACATACACACACACACACTCAGCGAGATCAAGAAAACCTTAAATTTAAATCAATGTTATTTATACGGAACCAAATTATTACAGGCATCCTTTAAATGCGAAGCTCTTGAGGTCTCAAAATTATACAGGGAAACTCAGTATTGGCAGTCTTCCACTATGACCCTGTATCTATCCCCCTGCAGGTGGAGGTGCGAGTGGAGGAGTCAGAGAGGATGCGAGTAGTCAGTTCGGTCTGCACCTACATTGTTTTTCAGTGCAGTCGTCCTCCTCCTCTTCACTCCAGAGATCTGCACTCCATCATTGTTGCTGCCTTCCAATGTCTCAATGTCTGGTTAACACAACATCCCACACTGCTTGGCCATAAGGTAACTGACCAGACCAACTGATCACTATGTATCAAAGAGATATCTAACTGCCAGATGACTGAGCACCAGGTGAACATCCATGCGCTTTATTCAGTGTGTGTTTTATTTGTCTTTATTCAGGAGTGTTTGTTGGAGGTCCTGGAGATTGTGGAACTTGGGATTTCAGGCATGAAGTCTAGACAGGAACAAAAAGTGAGATGTAAAGAGGAGAAAGACCAAAACCCAGCCTCTCTGAGGGTGAAGGAGGCAGCAGAGGCCACACTTAGCTGGTGAGCATCACAGTAACAATAACATTAAGATTGTAGAGATTATAGAAACCAATCATTTTGCATATAAGATCTGACTTCGTTTTTAGCTGGTGAGCATCACAGTACCAATAACATTAAGATTGTAGAGATTATAGAAACCAATCATTTTGCATATAAGATCTGACTTCGTTTATGTCATGCATTTTGGTTGCTTCTTAACAAGTAACAGAAACAAAAACAGAGTTTTGACATGAATTGCTTCAAGGATTTATGTAAGTGCCATTCTGTCATTTCAAAAATCTGTTAATGTTCATCAAAGATTTAGGTGACTGTCAGCCCCAAACACAGTTATTGTTTAAACATTTCATTGTAGAAAGCTTTCTGATCCCAGCTATGTTCTCAGTCTGAGTGAATCTCCTTTTATTGCTCTTCACACACATGACACAGATGCAATGGAGACAAATGAGTGAAATAATGTTTATGAAGCTGGCAACAATGCATTATTTTACTACAAGTTCAATCATATCCAATTCAATTCAGTTTTATTTATAGAGCACCAAATCACAACAACACTCTTAATATTAATACTGTAAGGTAAAGACCCTTAATTGGTGTATTTGTCCTACCCTACTATCTCTATCTCTATGTGTATATCTATATGTGTCATAAATTAGCTGTGTGGAGCAGGCAGGATTGGACCCAAATGCAGACTCATTAGGCAAGACTTAACATAGGAACACAGCTTTATTGCTGGAATGTCAAAGAAATACAAAACTAACCTAAACTGGGAATACTGAAATCTAAGCACACACAGAAACACACAGCCAGGAATGAGGAAGATCGCAAAAACGGACAGAGGGAAACAGAGGGCTTAAATACAGAAGGAATCATGAGGTAACGAGAAACAGGAGGGAAACACAGTGGGAGCTAATCAGACAGGACGAGGCAGAGGAAGCAAACTGAACATAAAACACGAGGTACCTTTAAAGTAAGACAGGAAATGACCCAGAACCATGACAAATATGTGTGTAACAAACCTGCATGTATGCATATTGCCCTGGATAAAGGAGAGGCATAAAAAATGCAACAATGTAGCATTTTCATTCTGCAACTCAGCATGCCGGTAGCCTGATCCATGCTTGGTTGTGCCATGGTATTAGGGTTAGTATTAGGGGGTTAGGGGTAGGGGGTAGGGTGCTGTCTTGCAAGACTATGAAATTAGCTAATTAATCCTTTTTTTTTAAATCGTTTGTACAAATTGTTTTAGTATTTGTAAAAAAAAAATTGGGGTTTTTTTTGTTTGTTTGGGTTTTTGGGGTTTTTTTGTTTGTTTTTTTACAGAACTCGCGTTCTATATTTTTATTGCAATGTGGGACTTTACAGTACTGCTTCTTTTTTTGTTTGTTTTTTGTATTTCAAATCGGCCATGCTAAGAGATTGAATTGTTACATTTGTCCAAAATTTTGGGCTTTTAACCTTTTAATGTTTTGGGATATTCATGTTAAAACATTGTCTCAGATCTCAAAGTGCCCCAAAAATAGCCAAAAACTAGGTGAATCGGCCTTTTTAAAAGTAAAAAATATCAAGAAAAGTATTTTAATATGTGAAGCTAAAATTTCACAGAAATCAAAACGTTCCACCTCTGACTTGGTTGAGCAGAAAATGTTCTAAAAATTTGAGGTGATTTGATTTGAGATAGAGTGACCCAGAAAGAAAGAGCATTGTTATCTTTACAGCCTTTTAGTCATCAGTTTTTAGTCAAATTAACGTTACTGCAAACTATCGAAAGAAAAGCCCTGTTTAGCTATAGTGAAATATCTCAAAACCACTGTACTTTGCTGTTGGTTTCCTCTACTTCCTTTGTGCACCAGTGGTCTATACATTCAAATAAATATTATTTATATGGCGCCAAATCAGAACAACAGTTGCCTCAAGGTGCTTTACATTGTAAGGTCAAGACCCTACCCACAGAGTCCTGACCTTAACACAACAGAAGACCTTTTGGATGAATTAGAGGAGAGACTGCAAGCCAGGCCTTCTTGTCAAATATCAGTGTTTTACCTCACAAATGTGCATCTGGAAAAATGATCAAAAATTCCCATAAACACACTCCTAAACCTTGTGGAAAACTTCCCAGAAGAAGTAAAGGGTGGGCCGACATCATACTAAACTCTATGGGTTAAGAATGACGTCTCAGTCAGGTTCGTATGCATGTGAAGGCAGTAGTGTTGTGTCGGTCGCGAACGAAACGGCTCTTTGAGCCGGATCTTTGAAGTGAACGACGGGAGCCGGTTCCTTACTGGGAGCCGTGTTTCTTTTTTTCCCTCTCTCACTTTTTTCGCTTCACGCCGCACGTGAGCCTTGTGTTTGCACTGAGCAGAGGGGGGAGGGCCGGTAGTTACACTCGCAGTAGCACAGGAACAGAGCAGGAGGGAGAGAAAGAGAGCCAGGGGCAACAACAAGCGACAACATCATCACATTAGAAAGGTATAGTAAAGAAAATAAGTGACACTATGAAAAGAAGCAAAATCTGGAGCCATTTCAATTTTATTGACAGTACATAGGCAGAATGTAGAGTTTGCAAGAAAAGGATATCATATAGAGCCGGCTCCACAAACAACCTGCACAGGCCCCTGAGAACTGTCCACCCATCAGTGCAAGATAAAACGTAGTCAGTTGAGTGTGATATTAATGAAGGTGCAAGTGTATCTACTGCAATTGTTGCTGCTGTTGCTGCATCAACAGCATCTTGCAGTATACCACCACAACCACCTAAACCAACCCAGAGCTCTATTAGACAGTTTTTGCAGACGTCTGTGACCACAGCAAGAGAACTCAATTTATACAGACCTGGTAAAAATGATTGCACTTGATTTCCAACTATTTTCAGTTGTGAATGTTAAAGGATTCAGAAAGTTTATTAATGCACTGAATCCTATGTATGCAATTCCAAGCAGGAAAACATTCTCCCAAAAAATCATCCCAGGCCTAAATGACAGAGAACGTGCATCTTCTTTTTTGTTTTGCATATTAATTTATATTTTATTGTGTTATGGTTTGCAGTGTTTTGTGTTGTTTCACTTAAAATTTGCTTAAAAGGAAAAAGCTGAAAATTTAAATAGTTAAAGTAGAATTGTAAAGGGTTGTTTTTTGTATTTTATAATTTATTTTTTAAATTTTATGTGGAGTGAATAAATAAAAGCATATTTATATAATAAACATATATAAATAAAAAAAACACACTTTTTTACATTAGTGGTTATTAGTAATTAGTAATTCATTTTGTGCATAATTTTCTATTGTTGTTGATAGTAAATTAATTAAAGCAACAATACAACCTGAAGAGCTGGTTGGGAGCCGAAAGAGCCGGTTCTCTAAGAAGAGCCGGAATTCCTATCACTAGAAGGCAGATGAGCAAATACTTTTGGCAACATAGTGTACATTACCTCTTTTGCTAGCAACTGCTGACCTGCTCCATGGTAAACATACAGGTGAACTGAATGGATGAACTTTAGATTGGTTTGTTACCACCAAACATCCTATCCATCTATCAGACTGGGGCATGCCTAGTTTTAAGGATGTGGTCTGTATTTGTCTCAGTGTTATGCAGGTTTCAGAGGCATTCCCTTTCGTCAGTGGTTTCCTCAATGAGGATGTTCTGCTTCGCTCTTCCTGTCAGAGTGACAGCAGTCTTGAGAAGTTCAGATATTTTGTGCTGGAAAGCTCCATGATCCTAGCCTTTTGGGAGCAAACACTGAGACGTGAACAGGGTAAGTCCTGATACAACTAATTCTGAAAATGATCAAAAGGAATCTGGGAATATAAGCAAATTTTTTTCTATTTACGTTACTAAGGAAAACTGTACAGGATATTAGGAAATAAATATATTGCACAGCAACAATAGCAGCAGAAAAACAGTGTACATTCATCATTCCAGACATGAAATTGAACTCCACTAATGATACAGTCATGGAACAGAGAGCGATGGAGATCCTGTTACCTACTCTCACTGACTGCAGTCTGTTGATGAGGAAGTCCAGCAGGAAGATGTTTTGAATGCTGAGCTGACAAACAACATTCTGGGAGTACCTGTCTCAAAATGTTGTTGCAGCCTGCTGCCTTCTTTATTTTCACTCTCCTCAGGTTTTTAAAGCCATCAGCCACAGTGAGATTTACTGCTTTGTCATCAAGGTGAAGACTGGCTTTTGCAGGGGTGTTGCCATCCTTTCCAAGTTCATTAAGAATGTGTTGTTGTCACACAGCCTTATAATCTGTTACTGCCTGAATCCCCTTTCACATGTGCCTGGTATTACTAGAGTCACGGTAGAAACTTTTAATCTTTCCAGCATCCACAGGCTTATCACATCACATACTCACACTGATCCTGGCACAACAGGAACACAGGCAGTACTCCACATATACTGTGTTGCACATATTGTAATATTTAATAGATATTTTAGTTTTCAGCTTCTACCGTACCACATAAAACTAATCTTTGGGAGGTTCAAAGCTGCCCATTGATAGTTTTGATTGTGTTTTTGCTTTTTCAATGGTGAGTGCAGCACAGTATCCATCGCTCATCATGGTGATCAGGGGACCGTCAGGACGCCACACTTGGAGTCTAGAGCTTTGTCCAAAGCCCCACGAGGGACAAGCTGACACACAGGTGGACACTTCCAAGCTGATGCCGTATGATTCAGTAAATGTTGTGCGTTCCTTCACAGGACTTTATCATAGATTACAATAGATTTACAATAGATTATATAAAAGATGTACACAGCCACTTAGATGTCTTGTGTTTGTGAAGTCGTATTTTGTAGTACTTTTTTTTCAGGATAGGTCAGTCATTTCTTCTCACTCATATCTGATGATTGTTTTCAGGAACCCCTGATACCAGAACAGCACAGCATGGCCCAGGAAGATGCCAGAATACAAACTGTTATCAAACAGCAGCTGCTTCCTGAATGCTTTGATACAGTTCCATCAGTTAAGGCAGATCATAGTATTCCAATTCTGCATGAGACCATTACTGAGGAGGTAAGAACCAAGCCGGATGAAACCCAGTATATCAGTATATGCTCCTTCTTTAAACTGAATTATCAGTTATAGATGATGACAGTCTTTTTTTTTTTTTTTCAATGTTTATGACCCAGGCTGCTCCTCAGTAATTAATTTTTTCTCTCCTTGAAACTTGGTATGGTGTAGTTAAGCCAATTACTGAAATTATCTCCTGAGTATGTTGAACTGGTCAGGTGTTACAGGTGTGTGACAGTTGTAAATACAGTGTAAATCCAGGTGTAACCTTTTACTGACCAGGTGCAGCAGCAACTAGAACATTTGCAAACAGCTTTAAAGAGACAGCAGCAAATTGAGGCTCGACCACAAGCGAGCAGTCGTTCGGCTGTCACGATGACCTGTAGACCTCCTCCACCTGTCACCCATTTCCAGGCGGCAAGACTGTTCCTGTCCCACTTGGGCCTGCTGACATCTGAGAGTGTAAAGGTAAAGAGGTGCTCATAGGCGGTTGCCTGGTTGTGGGGTCTTCACTGCCTTAATGTGGGCCTTTACCTTACAATATAAAGCATGTTGAGGCAACTGTTGTTGCAATTTGGCACTATATAAATAAAATGTAATTTAAGTAAATTACTTTTAAGCCTCTGACAATATAATACCATGTATAAAAATGGCTGTAATTGCTAAACAGTTGATGTAATACTTAAAGCTGAAAGTCTGCACTTCAGTACCATCTTAATTGTTTGATTTAAAATCAAAAGTGGTGGTATACAGAGGCAAAACTGGCAAAATCTTGTCACTGTCCAAAAACTTATGTACCTGATTGTATTTACAAGTGTGAGTGTGCTTATCTATGTCTCTCTCTGTAGGATCCAGGTATCAGTGGTGTTCCAGCTCCGCTTGTGGCGCTCGACTCATCTCTTCCAGGTTTCTTTGACAGTCTGAGAAATTTGGACCAGCAGCCATCAAGAATCTACGATTCCACCTTTATCTTCTACATGGGAGCAGGACAGAGGACAGAGGCTGAGGCAACCTCCTTAGGGCTATAAATGAGCAGCTGACTGTGTTCAACATTTGTTTCAATTAAAGATATTTCATATTTCGTTTTAGATTGGTTAAGGTTGTTTTCTTCTCTTTCAGTTTCATTTTGTGTGGAAAATGACACACTTTCAGATCTAGTTACAATTATTTGCAAATTATTGTTATTTTTAATATCTGTTTGTGTATAGATCCTGAAGAATGTGGAGTCAGCCTGCAATGTCCATTCACACTTCCTCGACTTCTTGTCATCTCTTGGTTGGCCGGTGGAGGTGGGACAGGTGGGCAGGGTCAGCACTAACAGATCTGGTATGTGTTCTGATTGGGCCATTCACAGCACACTCTTAAGGCTTGTCTTGCTGATGCAGATTGGTTATTTTCCTTCTACCAGAATTTTCTGCTGTGCTGGGTGACAGCGGAGGGAGTGTGTTTGACGGGAAGAGGTTCATCCTGATGTTCACAGACAGTCTGACAGAGCTCACCTTCATTGTTCCATCACTGTTACACAGTCAGTGTCTGATGGTAACACATAATGTGCATTAGTGAAACAGTTAATCCAAGCTTCTGACCTAGATGGTTTGTGTGGTATGTGACTTGAGGAAAGCAAAGCATGTTAGTATTTGAGATGCAAGTTTCATGTTTTCATTTTGGTTTGGTTTTTTTTTGTTTTGTATTCAAATCAACACTCCTGTAATTACTCAGGTAATAATGAAACCAAATTAAGCAAAGCTGTTAAAAATAAGATGGTTCAAAGAACATGAAACTGACACATGACTAAACCTGATTTAGTTGGGAACAAGAAAGAGCTTCACCTATGACTTACTTAATCTTCAAATCTATGAGTGTCAATAAAACAGAAAATCATTCATAAGTGAAACTTTTGAATGAATATGAATATTAAAAATTGAATATTTCTGCTAAAACATAATAGTGTGAAATCTAACATTTACTATGATTTTAAGAATACATGTCACCATATAAGGTTGTGAGTAATTTATAAATTTTGTAGGAAAACATTTTATTTGACCCATTTTGTTTTCTTGGAACTAGATGGTTCGTCAAAGAGTTCAGAGATGTTTTTCCCATCTGCTGAGTCACCACTCAACCTACCATGTCACTCTAAATCCAATGTATGGACTTTCAAAATAAAAGACTTTTCTCCTTGTTCCTCTCATTTGTATCTCTCTTACCTACTCGTTTCTTACTTGTCTCTTGGTCTCTCATGTCTGTACAGAGTTATCCAGCAATGATGCCATGTAACAGCTCTGAATGCAACTTGATGATAGTCTGGGTCGAACGGTTCGAGGACATTGGTAACTATGATTCATTTTTCTGAAAGCAGAAGTTCATGCTTGCTCTGTGCAAATTTAAAGTCCATGGTGAAATTACAGATGGCACAGACAAAGAGACTACCAGTGAGAGATGTCTTAAATTCAGAAGAGTTTCCTGGAGAGACTGATACACATAGAGTGATCAACACACTTAGGCCAGCTCAAAGACAAAGTGTTATACTACTCACACAGTTCACTACATGTTTAAACACAGGAACACAAGCTCTGGAATCTTCGTGGCCTGGCCTGTGGCAGATTAACTATTAATGTAGGTGATCTTGATCTAATCTGTCTATGCCGTGAATGGAGGGAAAATGTGTTTTTGTGTTTCAGAGAATTTCCCTGTGTCTGGTCTCCTGTCACATACCAGGTCACAAACAGAGATGAGGTAAAACTCTCATTCATTCTCATGCTTTAAGACTATGAAAAATCTTAAAATGTGCTAACACACTTTTGTCCATCAATCTGTTAGTATATCCACAATCCAGCTGATTTACATACATCCTCTGAAAACTGGACTCTACCGAATCCATGTCAGTGAAAACACCACCAGCAAGTTCGGTTTGGTAGTCCCATTGGTCAGCGGGAGTGTGGTCAGCAAGAGGTCACTGGGTATGTGTCTCTTTGTCTTCATGTCTGCATCTGTCACTGCTTTTTTTCTTGTCTGACTGTCTCCCTGTCTCCAGGTTTTTTGGTTAGGGAGATGGTGATAAACTGGTGCCATCGAAGATTGTTAGAAAGTGACTCTACTCCACCGCCTCACATTAGAAGAAAGCACATCATCAATGACATCACTCTTCGCTACCGCAGCTGCCACTCTGAACCTGCCTTTTACTCTTCCCTTTTCCATGAACCCTAATCTCCAATCTGCTAACACTACAATTGCATGTGTGTGTGTGTGTGTGTGTGTGCGTGCATGTGCGCCTTTGCAATGGGAGTCAAAGGTTCGTTTCCCGATTCCAGTAAGGGTCCTAGGATTAGACCCCCATGCTAACCAAGCCTACCTCAGACATGAGCAAGAGACATAAATATGAAGCCATACCGGCTCGGACGTTGCCTGAATTAACAAGGTCTGTGATAGGTGTTGAGGAACCAGGACACCCTGTTGAGAAGTGGGCTACTGGATCAAGACGGCATCGGTGGGCAACAGATAAAAATAGGGCGCTGCTGGAATGCTACTATGCAAGTAACCTCGGTGGAATGGGTTACATGCATAGTAAACGGGGCACTAGGTGCAGTGAACCCCAAGCTAGGCAAGTGGCTCCAGCAGATCCCAGGAACAACACCCGAGATCTCTGTCCAGAAGAGTGCAGTCCTAGGAACAGCTAAGACTCTGCACAGGACCCTCAAGCTCCCAGGCCTCTAGTTGAGAACGCCAGCTTGAAAGATAGACCGCCCACAGGGGCGGGAGGGGAATTATATATGTGTGTGTGTGAGAGAGAGACATTGTGTGAGAGGGTTGTTAAGTTAGCCAATCAGACAAAAAAGGTTCTGTTTCTGCCTCCAGCTAAAGACTAGACTAAAAATAGAAATTACAGATACTGTATACAGATATTGTATGTTTTTTTGTTTTAAAAAGGAAAGCAAAAACCTGTGTACCTTAAGAGTCTTATGTTCATCCCATCAACCACCTAATTGTTCCTCTGTTGAATTACATTGCCCATTTTATTAACAGCAAAATACCTTTACAATGGAAACTACAGAACATATGCAATGACACATCTATGTTTTTTTTTGGGGGGGGGGGGGGGTAAATATAACTGATTAAACTCATTAACTGATGCAATCATCTGATCACTGGATTTTTTTTGTCAATTGCTGATCCATGACCAGTAGGTAAGCAGTAAGCCAGCTGAGAGATGTCATTTCTCCAGTGTGTCCTGGGTCTACCCCAGGGCCTCCTCCAAGTAAGATATGCTTTGTTTGTTTATGTTTGTTTATTTGTTTATGAGAAGTACAGGGTACCAGTGGTGCCCTGTGCTTTTCACAGATGAGAGCCTGCTTGCCATGTCACAGAAGATCAAAGGGTCTGGAGAAGTCATGGACAATGTTATTCAGTTTAGGGGGACATATTTATGGAGGGTTCCTCCTGTTACACATCAATGCCTGCGGCAAGAGTATGCAGGGAGTTTCTGGATAATGAAGGAATTAATACCTGACCTACAGCCAACAAAACACCTCTGGGATATTATGTTTCAGTCCACCTAGCGCTGTGAACTTGCACCTCAGACTGTCCAGCTTTTCAACCCAGCAGTAGGACCATTATTTGCTCCTTTGTGCAAGGAAGAATAGGAGTACTACCAGACCCCGACAAAATGACCTCCAACAGTCATGCATGTTTCTGACCAAACATGCTCCATGAGGGTTGCCTGAGATGAACTAGTGGAGCCTGTGCTTACAGCACAGCATTTCCCTGATAACATCAGAACTGGGAGGTCTGCCACTGGTGGTTTTCTTCACAGGTGATGGTGCCACAAAGTCTCCAGACTCAATTATTCTAGATCTAAGGGATGAGAGGGTAACGTATAACTTCGCAAAAAAATAAATAAATAAATAACAGGATTGAAAGGAGTCCGAATTCAGAGTTAACATAAACAGATAACGGTGGTTTTTGTAACAGTATCAGCTAATTATAACTAGAACAAAACAATCTTCAACCTGAAGATAAAATCCTTTCTGAGAGGAAAGAAAAAATATAAAGGAGAATAACAGTAACAAGAAAAAGCTAATCCTACTGGCACCAAATTTGGTGCATGTCTGTCGTTACACAACACACACAAAAGTCACAACAACAAACAACTCTGTTTGTCCCCATCTTCTTCTTGTTTATACACCGTGACCCTGATTATGAGTGGAAACACCTGCTGTCAGAGGGAGAAGGACAGACAGACAAGTAGACACACACACAGCCCTACAGCTGTAACAAGCTTGTAAAATCATATATAGCAGTAAGAACTTAAAGTCATAATTTCTGTATGACATCATTATGGAGGATTTTTGGCCCACTCTTTACGACTTTGCTTCTGTTCATTGAGGTTTGCTGGCACTCATCTATGAAAAGCTGTAGGTCTTGTCTGTCCACAGAACATTTTTGCTGTTGGTTCAGATGCAGTTTCACAAACCTAAGCTGTGCTTCCATGTTCTTATTAGAAAGAAGAGGCTTTCTCATTCCATCTGGGATCTCCCTCCTGCTGAGGTGGAGACACAGTTTTTGTCAAGATGGGTGGCTTCAGGTCTTCAGTACTCTTGGGGGCTGCACATGGCCCAGATCTACTACCTCAATATCTGTCTGCATCTGGCTCCTAGTGGGCCTTTGTGCAGCTTATTGCCTTCATTATCAAGTACATTTTGTGACAAGGACACATACATACACATTATCTCTCTCACTCACTCACACACACGCACGCGGACACACACACACGCACACACACAAAACACAAGGAGAGTGTTGATTTGCATATTTGTGTATTACACTTTCCTGTTTGGATTCTATCCTTTTATTATATTTTCTTCTTTTTTCCTCCCCTGTTCCTTTTTCCTTTTTTTTCCTATTTTTCTTCCCTCCTGCCTGTCAGCTTAGACAATACCATATTATACATATAGTGTAATAACAGAAATAACAGTAATATCATTGAATAACTAAAAAGACGAAAGTAACACATGAACCAGAGGAGCCTATAGATAACTTATAGAGCTTATCTTGGAAAAACAAGTGTGTTTGGCACAACATCACATTCAGATGGCAGACAAGACAGGCTAAAAAACAAAAGAAGACAACTTTGATTGTTTTGGTACCCACTAAACACTACTCACTAGATTAAAATATGTCATAAATATAAAAAAATATATATGTAGTTTGTAGGACAAATTTAGTGTCAGCATGTATAGTGTGTACTCAGTTTTTTTTCATTCCTTTCATACTTCTGATCTGATTTGTCTCTACTACAAAAACTAACTAAACCAGTCCAAGAAAATACTCGGCTATGAGGTCACTGAAATTTGACATATGAGTTACAGTACTCACTGTTCTTTCTGTGGTCATGGCAGATAAATAAATGGTCTCCTGTTAAATGGACTCTCCTTTGGTGCAAATTTCTCCTCTGAGGCAAGCACATGCCAATTTCTTTGTGCTTGTTACTTGTGCATGTTAAGAGAGGGTGTGAATAAAGTAAGGCAGTAAGACAAAGCAATGATTGTTATGCCTGAGTATCTCTGAGTATATTAGCTATGCTCGGTAGACAACCAGAGCCAGGAGGCACAGCGCAGTGCTCCCTCTCTCACAGAGAGAGGGGATGAAATTGAAAGTTTGGACGACCTGGAGCTTAAATACTTGAATCAGACACCAGCAACAGATCACAGGATAAAGGGAAGTACAGGAAAAACTAAGAACGCTCAAGAAAAGGTGGTTGAAGGCGAGTGATAAGGAAAGAACCTCACTAAATGGCAATGGATACTGTTTTGTTCATCATCACAATGAATCCACTGCTAGAGGCGGAGGGATGCAGTGCAGAGGTCCTAAATCAGAGGAAGGCACAAGACATCCTGCCTGCCGAGAGTTCATGGACGATGTAATCATGATAACTTCATCAATCCAATTTATGAATCTGACAAAAAACACCTTCAGCATCCAAGGGTCAGAGATTCCAACCCAAGAGCGAGGGATCCGATGTTTTGGGAAGAATTATGAGAGCTCTCTGAAGGACATCGTTAATTTCAGGGACACCAAAGCTCAGCTAGGCACCTGGCTCAAGGCAACTGCTTGGATGGTTCAGCTTCAATGTTTATCTCACCGTGTGCAATGAAGGCCAGAACTCCCCATCTTTAAAACCCCATCCAACACCTCCTTATTGGGTTTATCCTGAACAATAACAAAGATGGTGCTTGTATACAAACTCCCCAACAGACAAGTAACTCAAAACTCTAGATTTATTGTATTAATTGTAAAATCAGTAAAAGAATCAAATTGAAAACATGACGTGAAAAATTGTGCTTGAAAACAAAAAACAAACAGTAGAAGCAGTTAAATGTATCGCTCAGTTCAGGTCATTCAATATTTATGACAGTGAACAATCACATCAATATTGATGATTTAGAAAATAAATCAAATCTATATATGAGAAAGAAAACCTCAAATAAAAACCAAAGCAGTCAGTTCTCATAACTTCTCTTGCATAGCCATAGCTAAAGTGAACATCTATCTTCTTTTAAACAAAATATAAATTATAATTTTCCAAATCAATGATTTGATTTTTTTAAATGATTTTTAAATTCAAAACTGATATTCTGTCATATTTTAATTTATGTTCTAATTGTGCGTGGTGTGTATTAATTTTGAAAGTGTTCTTTATAGGTAAAGAAAAAAAAAATCAGACCAGTAATCATAGATAATGGCATTCACTCAAACCAGTCACAAATGAAATATAACGCCTGTAGATAAATCCGGTTTGTCAGTTAATACTTTGCCCTTTAACAAATAAATTATGTCCTGTCAACACAAAATAATATAAATAAGACATTTTGTGCTTTCATATATTTCAGTCCTTAATGAATTGTTAACATTCACTCAAATTTAGAAAAATGTAAAAAAAAAAAAAAAAAAAAAAAAAGATTAAAATAAGGCAAATTTGTGATGTATGCGAAGTGTACATGGTGCATTCATAGGCAGAAAAGTCAAAGGGTTTCTGTACAAACACCAAAGCACCTGTACTTGTAGCTGAGAAACAGATATAACAAGCTATAAAACTACAACATACCACGTTTACCCTTCTTTATGTTGGGAATCAAAAAATGAGATATGGCCTGTTAATGAGTAAACTTTGTGAGCTGCTGGACTTTGCCACCTTCATATGAAGCTCTGTTAGCCGTTTCTTTCTGTTTTCAGACTTTGGTGGTTTTTTAAAACATGACAGAACGCTGAAAAAAATGTTTCTAATTATTTAACTAAATAACTTTTTAAAGTTTGCCTTTAGAGCCGTTGTTTTTGTTTTGTTTTTTCTGTTCTCATTTGGAGCTTTAGGACAAAAGCCACTTTGAGCTTCAGGAGTTTAACTTCTTATACTTTCAGAGCCACCAGTAGCAGATTACAGAATTCATTTGCCATTGGTTTTAAATTCATATCATTGTTTAAAAATTAATTTAGAGGGAAATTTGGCACCAGTAAAGGTACATTCAGGAAGACAAAATGAGTACTGAGATGCTTATGTTAGATAAACAGTCTGACACTTGATTAAATCGCTTCAGTAAACTGGAGCTTCCCAGTGTTTTCATCTGTGATAACAGCAGGACAGCTAAGTGGCAGTGGTTAGTTCAGAGTTTTTAGGAAGAGCAGGCAGTTTTTGTTTCGGAATCAGCAGGAAGGAGTGTTTGCTCAACCAGCTCAGTGTACATGAGACTGCTGGCATTAGATTACAACAGGTGTTTCTGTCTACTGTATGAACTCATGGGCAGTGTGTCAACAAGTGCTGTGCACTTCAATGATAAATGTGCTCTTATCAGTGTAAACTTTATAGGAGTCACATGCAAAAGTTTAATAGCAGTAACTAAGAAAAGGGCAGAACGGAGCTGAAACCAAAATTTTAGACTGTTCATTTTAAGATAACAGTCAGAGTGTACATTCTGTTACATAATGTGTGAAGGTATTTTCAGTATGTAGTCTAACCTGTGATTACAACACTTACAGTGTTCTATTGTTATACTGTACGCTACTGCAGGGCAAGACTAGACGTTGGTGTGATCACAAAACCTGTTAAATTAAAACAAAGAAATCCACACCCAAACCAGGAATGGCGTCCTCAGACATTAGTCTTTCATGAGCCAGGGCTCATGTTTCATCACCACATGCAAATACACACACAGGCATAACTAGAGAAAGAAAGCGAGTGAGAGAGAACTCAAAAGAAAATCTGCAGCAAACAGCAATTAGAGTTGAGTTCTTATGCCTGTGCCATTTTGGAGCAAAATCCCAGGTGGCAAAATACGTGGATATGTTAAGCTTTTAACAATGTCAAAACCCTTTTCAATGTAAGAGTACAACAGCCAATGGCTCTACTTACTTTCATATTTGCAAAAGATTAATGTAAATACGACAGGCAGCTAAATCAGCTATAACTCTCACACACCAGTTCCAAGGTAAGTACATTTTAGAAACTTCAGGCATAGTCTGATGAATTGTTCTCTCCTTACTCTAAGAAGTTACATTGTCAAACTTTATTTTACTGTGATTATGGTATATAAAAACCGAATAAATTCTTTAACAGTCAAAGGACAGACAAAGGAAAAGGAAAAACAATGAGGCATTCTGGGAGCATCTGGCTTCTTTTTTAAAAAGGTAAACAAAGAAGAGAACCATTGACATTTTTTTCCAGGATGGTCGCACACAGCTCAGTGAGAGTGGGTTAGATGATTTGGCAATAAAAAAAGTTTTCAAGGTATGGGTCAAAAGTAACATTTTCTGCCATCTAACATTTATATATAAAATAATTTAAGACATGCTATTTTCCTGTAAAAGCATTAGTTTGCGTGGTTTCAACCTCTTCTGAAGTTGCTCTGAAAAACCACCACCACCCTTTACACAACTTATGCACGGTTGATTAAAATAAATGGATATCAGAGAGATGGATAACTAAAAACACATGTGCGTCTACAAGCTGGAATTTAGACATCTACTAACATATCGATCTTGATCCCTTGATAGTTTTCAATGCAAATCACCAAACCAACATTCGCTGAGTAATTTGTTAAGATTTCTAAAGAGTCTAGAAGATGGTAAAAAAGCAAAACCCAGTAAGGAGAAACCTGATTAAAGTGAACCTTGCAGTCAGAAGTTCTTCTTCTGGTTCTGTTAGAGGAGCTTGGGCCTGGATGGGTTAGCTCTGACTGAGGAATAAGCCCCAATGTGAGTGATGAGGTTGGGTTCTACACTGTGAGACCTCTGCCCAGGGACTTTCCTGGCCATTTGATACAGAACAATGTCTTTGGCATGCCCTTTGTAGCAGAATGAACTGTCGAGATACTCAGCCACCCTGAATGAGGCATCGCCAGGGAACAGCATGGCTGGGGTGCAGCACTCAGTAGCTGGTGAGATGGCATACAGCTGTGGGGAAATTCTCCGGACTTCTAGAAGGTAATGCCGCCCCAGCAGCTCTGCAGCGGTCATAAAGTATAGAGTGAAAAAGAGGAGATGGGTAGCTGACAGGGTGAACGAGAAAGAACATGGGTTCCAGTAAGGGAAGCTGAGGAGGAGGGCCGTTGCGCCAACCAATCCGAGCCCCACCCACTCCAGAATGCGGTATGGCTCAGGGTTCCAGTAGCGTTGTAGCCTTTCAGGATGATATAGCTTGATGTAAAGAGTGTGAAGAGCAAACCTACGTGACAACAAGTCCTTTATAACAATGAAAAAATCATTTCTTGGCAAAGCATCATCTTCTAGAACGACCATATTTTTAGGCTTCACCAGCTCCCAGCCCCTGCGGAGACAAAAGACATAATCCCTCTTCTCCTTTTCAAAGGTATTAATTCGCTCCCGTATGCTCTGCTGCTCCTGAGGTAAACGCCGGACTACCCTGAAGTGGCTCTCCAGCAGCTTGGCATCCTGGTTTTCCTGTGGGCCACTCTCCACATCACAGACCAGCACCTCCGCGCACTCCTGCTCCCCACAGCTTCCCACAATGTTACTCAGCTGCAGCATTACCTGGAGCAGGTAGTGGTAGTCCCGTGCCTCCTTCCGCCTGGCTGTTACCACAGTGACCAGCAGTTCAGGATGTTGAGTGAAGTTGTTGAATCTGGACGATGCTGTAGTTGAAGAGCTCTGCCAGAAGCGCAGAGCCTCCTGACCTCGATCTAGGCTTTCCCGCAGCACCACTTCACTCATAGAATCGAGGTACATGGACTTAATGAAGTAGTAAGAGTACAGCAGACGATGGCAGCACAAAGGAAATATGACACAAAATGTGATGATGGACAGGGCGAGGGCTTGAGTGACTGTGCTGGACCATCGCAGGTACTGGCTCAAGAACACTTTCCATCGAGGCATTGGGGAATTTGGCAAGTAAAATCATGTGATGACAAAAAAAAGTCAAAAAGAATCTGCCTTGGAAGATTTAGGTCAACATTTACAGTGTCCCAATATGATATAGAAGTCCCCTAGCAATTACCACAGCAGTGAAACCTAATGACTGTGGCGGAATGAATGGCTGTGACCTGATAGCCTTGTGGAAAATGAGTCAGCTATTGCCTCTTCTTCTTGTCAACAGTGGTAAGAGTTTCAGTTCAGTCCTTGTTGTCTGTTTCTCCACTGATGTCTGTAGAGAGAGACAAGGCGTTTCTCAGTTATAGATTTCAGCTATCCATTAGATCCTACATTCAAAAACTACTTGCTAGTAGGGCTGCTCGATTATGGCAAAAATGATCATCACGATTATTTTCACTGAAATTGAGATCTCGATTATTTGACGATATTTATTTAACAATAACAATGTATTGAATAATGGCTTTAAAGATGTCAAAAAATAATATAAAATAGTGTGCAAATACTGATAACAGTGCAAATGTTTGCAATATAAAAAATAAATGAAAAATGTAAACATCTATGTTTAGTGAACTTCAAAATACTGCATAATACTGGTTGTTCACTGTGTTAATTGAGCAGTGGTCTTTGGCGAGGAAAACATTACCGCGTTTGTTATCTCCTTGTGTCTCTGGGAGCTGGTGGGATATTTAGTCGCGTTGTACAGGGTAGCGTGAATGGAGGTCTGTGAGGATGAAGCAGGTGTTGTCAAGAGTTTTTCTCTATGTTCCTTCATTGTTTGATCGTATGTCACTTTGTGAGCGGTCTTCAAATGATTGAATAAATTTGTAGTGTTGCTCTGTGGTGCAGCTACAACACCGTAGCAAAGTTTACACACTATGTCTACTTGATCCACGTCTGACTCCGCGAACCCATAATGTTTCCACACCACTGAAGTCGATTTATCTCTCTTTTCAACCAACGGCATTCTTTCTTCAGCAGCCATTATCCTCTCCTCTCCAAATAACTTCTGCTTAGCTTTCCGAGCTTCCCATATGGAAAAGAAATAGTAAAAACTTATATGATTTACTCATGAAAGTGGCCACTTTCATGAGTAAATCATATAAGGCTTTCATGATTTACTCATGAAAGTGGCCACTTTCTCATTACTTTCATATATTGTTTTAGTAAGTATCCATAACATACAGGTTTCATTTATATAATTTTTCAAGGGATCTTATATCCGTTTTCACTCTTGTATGCTTTTCATACAAGTTTCACAGAAGACAGATACAAACTTTATAAGATTTATATATATCTTTTCCATATGGGTTCCCTCGGGTCCTCTTAATTGCTGTGACGCGTGTTCGAAACGCAGAGGTGCGCTCGATTTGCCACACGGAGCAGCGCGAGAATAAAGCACGAGGGAGGTGCTAATAATCGGTTCAGTCATTTTTAATGATCGTTGAAAGCCCAGATTGTAATCTAGATTAAAATTCGATTAATTGAGCAGCCCTACTTGCTAGTGGTAGTGAACTGTGGAAAGTTTGACATGAACTGGAAATGGAGCACATAAACATTCAAAGTAAAAACCTGAAACCTTTTGAAATGCACTGCAGTGGAAATGACGGTAGCCTGAGTAAACGTTTGCTAACAATAAGGAGCCAGCAATCGGGGAAACACTGAAATCTTCCATAAAGGAAGTGTGGGCCACATAATACGCACGTTATCGTCGTTATGTCGCTATTTTTAGATAATAAACTATATCACGGTTTTAACCTTTGAAACTTTCATATGGCCTAACTGCAGTAGCAGCCTTACACACGAAATTTATACTAGATAATATATAAAATATAGTATTTACAAACTCCGCACGTGTGCCAATAAAGCGGTGGAAGCCAGCCGTATAATAGTGAAGTCAAAATAAACTCAAGAAATGTTACTGTGCTTTTTTCGCTGTGGTAGCTTTATTTTTAAAAAGTGAATGGGATACCAGATGACACCATACGGCAAGAAACACGGTCTGTGTTTAAACAACAGTCTCTCTAACCTCTGGATAACACCATGGATCAGTCAAAGTGAGTAAAAACATCCAACGCAGGATTGTTTGCGCTTAACTTGCCAGATTAAATTCTGTTGCTCGCGCCGTCGCAGCGCTGTGAAATCCGGATCAAAGATCACCATTACACCGCGTGAACTATCCGAGAATGAGAGGGCCTCAATTCAGACATTCTGAGAGAAAAAACACCAAATAAATAAATAACACTCACACTTACTTGCGGTCGCTTTCCGTTTCTCGCTAACATGACCGAAATTCACAGCAACCTCCCCTAAGATACGGCAAGTGACCCGCAGTAAAATACCGTATTACTAGTAACACAGTCGCAGAGGTGCATACTGCTCCTGACCAGCAGGTGGCGCCAGCTGACATAAGAAATATCTGCATACAGGAGGACTCTTTTTTTTTTTTTTTCTGTGTTCTCACCAATGAAAGCTACCGCTTCTCTCTTGTTCACAACAACAGCAGAAAACTCTCAAAAACATTTTAAACACTTATCAGGGACACGGAGTTGAGTGTCATAATCATAATACTGCATACAATAAACACTGCAAAAGGAACAGCTTAGCCATAAGTGACACACACACACACACACACACACACACATTTCCTCCACTATTTAATGATTTAACAAGATAAACTGAATCAGATTAAAACATACCATTTGTGATGCCTGTGTGCACTGTCACTTTTCTGCACTCCTTCCTGTTAAAGAGTAATTTAACAAATTTCTTCAAAACTACCAAAAGTTATTTATTATCTATTATAAAAAACTGTCACTGTACAGGGAAATTGGAACAGAGTTTACATTTCAGAAGACTATTAGCTGAGTCTGCTGAAATGACAAGTGGTGGAGGAATTTTTTAAAACCCTTACTTTATGCATAGCAGGGTGTTTTAATACTGTTTCATTGCTACTTTTCTTAAAGTATCAAAAGTAAGAATAATTTCTCTGCAGAGAAATGTTCACCATCAGTGTTAAATTGATTAATAGTACTGCTGCATATGTTTAAGGTTGAGCTCATTTAAAAACTTTATATTCTGGTTAGTATAAAGTATCATATTCTATAAATGGTGTGTTTTTAGTGGTTGTTCTGTGTCTGAAGAAAAATATTTTTTTAAAACCCCCCAAAACAGCTGTTCATGAGGTCAGAAACACGAGCCTTGAGTGTGTGACATGGTTAACTGTCTGCAGGGGAATGAAAAATATTCATGAAAAATAAATGGACTGTTGGCAAACAACTGGTTAAACCTATTACATCTGCACTTGGTCAACTTAGTAAATGGACTGGTTCTTATATAGCAGTTTTTTACTCCACCTGAGCACTCCAAGCATTTTATACAACATGCCTCAATCATCCATTCATGAAAGCACATTTTTCTATGCTTAAGTGTTTTCTATCTAACAGTCACACATTTACATTCTGATGGATGCATCAGAGACAACTTTGGTCCAACATCTTGCCCATGGATATTTGGCATCCACACTGGAGCAGCGAGTGATTGAACCACCAACTTTTCAATTAGTAGATAATCTTACCTACCTAATGAGCTACAAGTAGCCACTTACGAGTTTTGTTAGCCTGGGCAGTGGCGGTCCTAGCCTGTTTGGCGCCCTGGGGCGAACACTCCTCTGGCGCCCCACACACAAAAACATGTTAAGGATTGTACATTAACATAAAACTGTTGTCCACACACATATGAAGAGAGAGAGAGAGTATGCATAGTATGCAAACGGCTACCAAACAGCCATCATAATTAGTCATACAATGAGAACAGGACAAATCAACAATTGACAATGACTAATTAATATTAAAATCTGTAACATAATGTATTGTTTGGAGTTTAGTCTGTTACTGTTACTATTTTACCATTTCTTCTTGGGGCAACTGTAACCCACATTATTTCCTTAGGGATTAATAAAGTATTCTGATTCTGATTGTTTCAGGATGACCTGCCATTATCCAATGACACATCTGGTTACCTGCATCTTTTGCTCGTTTCTCCTCCGCTTCTTTTCTCTTTTTTTCTAAACTGAGCACCTGATGGCTTTGAACTTTTCTTGTCCATCTTCCATTGGTTTTAATTTTGCACTCCAGTATGAACACCCATCCCTCAACCAGAGGATCACCACAACATAACCTAATAGACCTACACCTTAGTTCACAGATTAACTTTGTCTAGGGTGTATTTCTGGGATTTCACACAACCCAGGATTCAAATCATGAATACATAATGGGCTTGGATTTACAACATTATGAATGAAATGTGCTCTATTTGGAAGCAGCAGGTCTCCCTCCCCTTTCGACGGGTTATGTGTGAGACTTTAAATCATCAAACTGTAAATTATAAATTTTAAATTGTTATTGATCCCTTTACCCGAGTCCTAAAGTGTATATTTATTTTCTTACTCTACTATATTTATTGTTCGTTTATTTGCACTGCTGTAACTGGAGCCTCGTGCGTCTCATCTCTATACTGGACTGTATGACAATAAAGTTTACTTTGACTTCAGCAGCGCGCAGGCGTACCGAGGGCTCTCGCGCTCAGTTTTCGTGTATAGAATTTCGAAAAAACATCGGTGCAAATTATAAGTCTGTATCACAATGTCCGGTGTTTTCGTGTTTGTTGTTTTGTTTTTATTTTGTTTTATTTTGCGACTTGGTTATTAGATGCTGCTCCAGCCAGCCAGAGAATCCCCCGCCGCCTCGCCCTCTCCTCCCTGTGCCGCAAGCAGCAGGCGCACCTCGCAAACGGAGGGCGCCCTTACTCCCAGCAAATGGGCGATAGAAAACCGATTGGTGCCTATGACATTCCCAATATGCGCTGGCTGCCGTCGGGGCAGCATGAGTGCGAGCTTTTTTTTTTTTTTCTTTTTTTTTTTGCCGATGCCCGTGATGCCGCCCCCCATCACGATGCCGCCCCGGGCAACCGCCCGTGTCGCCCGTATCTAAAACCGCTACTGAGCCTGGGCATGAGAAGAGCTGCCGTCTCATTAAGACTTTCTTGCTAGTGTAGTAAAGGAGTTATTAGCAATTTTTTTCACACTTCCATCATCTTTACACTACACACTAGGTTCTTTGTCAAGAAGCAGTCAGTGGCGTGTCTAGAAAATTTTTGTTGGGGGGGCTAGGTAGGGGCACAGATTTGGAGAAGGGTGGCAGATGTAATTGGCAGATAATGTTAAAAAAAAAAATCTACCAACCGTTAACCATCATTCAATAACCCTGTAAACCTAATAACTGAATTTGCTTTTGACTCTTATTAGAATGAGGTTTTAACCAATACGGTGCAAAGTTTTTAGATACTGCGTTGATGAAGTACAAGAGATACAATCAGTGCTTTGTCAGTGTTTACTCAGCATTCAAGGACAGCAATATTTGCATAGTATTTTTACTGACATATAGGGCACATATGTTTTGGGCAAAAACATTTTTGAATATTAAAATACAAACATTTTTACATACAATTGCCAAATTAGCCAATGCAAAACTTTATCTGCCTATTAATTAAAAAAAGAAGATAATCTCACAAACTGGTGTTCGATTTTGAAACAGGAAAAAAGTGGGGAAACAAATGAAAAGACTAACATTTGAATGAAACCTGAAAGCAAGTAAATACTTTCTATGCTCCCTTATGGTAAACTTTGGTAATATTGAAGAACAACACTGGCTGATGATGAAATACAGTCAGCTGGCATGGTGACACTGCCAGTATTAACCTGCAGGGTTGGACTGGTACAAAAAATTGGGCATTTTGACCAGAGATCGGCCCACCAGGTATTAAAGCCATAAAGCCTTTGAATGAAAACAAACGCTGTTGTGACAGTGATGTACACTGTCTTGTTGGTATATGTATGATTTCTATCAATTTTACGTCAGATAAAAACTTTGTTCGCAAGATTCAGATAATTATTTAATAAAAGCGAGATATTTTAAATGAGAATAAGTAAGAAAAGTATTTCTTTGTGCCCCCCTTTCCCTGTTAATGCCCTACCTGGCCCCCTGGCATCACTTTGCTAGATCCGCCCCTGCACAGTTACCAGCTGTCAGCTACATAAACAAAGGATCCTGGTGTTATTTGTCTCTCAGAAACAGTTCATAACTTCCCTTCAACTCATTCATGTCACCTAAAAGGTAAACCTGTTTCTCCATCACCTGTTCAGCTCTGATGATTCAGTAACAGAGATGGGCAGTAACGCGTTACTTGTAACGCGTTACTGTAATCTGATTACTTTTTTCAAGTAACGAGTAATGTAAGGGATTACTATTGCAAAAACGGTAATTAGATTACAGTTACCTTCACGTAGGAACGCTGCGTTACTGCGTTACTAAAACCGTGATTTTTTTGCGAGAACGTCTCATGACAGTGACATAAGCGAGTGCAACGTTCGTGACAACAGCTGTGTGCAGATCATAATATATCGAAAAGCGGACAGAGTGTAGCATGCAGCGTTTAAAGCGTGGAAGTACTGACCTTATTTTGAGTTTGATTCCATAAAAGTGACAAAACATTAGTGTCCGTTGTGCGTGGAAGAAAACTTCTTTTACAGCGAAAAAACCCCTAAACTTCCAAGCAAGCACCGAGTGAAATTCACAGAGAAACTCGCGGATTCTTCCACTGACCGCTGCAGCACACCTGCACCAGGGTAAACCTCCGCCTACCACAGTCCTGCTTTACAGGTGAAAATAGAGCAACAGGACCGCTAGTCTTTGATTTTATTTATTTTCTGTTGTGTTTTACTTGCATCTATTTGAAAGAGTGAGTGTAAACACACAAAAAAATTTATTTTATGTGCTGGAATGTGCAGAAAATAGGTTTAAATGTTAAACAAATTTCTTCCAGTCAGAGAATGTTGCATATAATTTAATTTTTGCTTGATGCATAAAGTTAAAAGATTAAAACTAATAAAACAAGTTTTAAAAAGAGACTTTTCCATTTGATTACATTTTGTATGATGAATTATGCAGAAAAAGTAGAATTGGGCTGAAAGATCTATCGCTTTATCACCTATTCAGGTTGTAAATCGTGTTTTTAAAAAGTAACTAAGTAACTAAGTAACTAAGTAATTAATTACTTTTGAAAATAAGTAATCAGTAAAGTAACGGGATTACTTTTTGGGGTAAGTAATCAGTAATTAGTAACTGATTACTTTTTTCAAGTAACTTGACCAACACTGTTCAGTAAGGACATCTCCTGGTTTCATCTTCATGTTTCCCTCTCACCACATATCCAAACTGATATCATGACCAGCAGCTTTTACAGCTGTGGCTCCAGCAAACATCAGCTGATACTAGAAATTAATATTAAATAAATTCTAACAACAGCTGATCAAGCTTAAACGTGCTGCTGTTGTTTAGCGCGACATCCGCTGGTTTCCTCTTTCTGGCGCAAAGTGGGCGATAAACAAACAAGAGAGAAAAGCCGATCAGCTGATCATTGATCAGTTTCATGATTGAAGTAGCAACAGGAGAGAGAGGGGGAGAGAATGAGAGAAGAGGAGGCAGCTGTGCAGCAAAGACACAGAATAACTCCAGCTTTGTGTCTTTTTCATTCTAGCTTAAGTATGGGACAAACTGCGTCTCTTCTCAGCTCAATACAAAACCTGTAATATTTTCTCTGAATGAGGGACCATTCCATTTTTAAGGAGCCGTTGGCAACTCTACACTCTACTCTACTCAAGTTCACCATCAGTAACATCACAGCACCCACCCAGCTGTATAGAAACTCCGTCATGCTAGCTAGTACGCAGTACGAGTTATTGTAACTGACTGTAAAAAGTCAGCACAACGAAAATAAACTCCACCTAAACTTGGTTTATATCTGACCCAGATAGACTGCAGGTCATAACTTCTTACCTGAAGTTCAGTTCACCTGACACTCGGACTGGCGGCTGCCTCTGGTCTCTCCTCCTCCTGCCTACCCTTCCCTCATCCACCTGCTAGCCGCCGTGGAAGCTCCGCCATGCTCGATGGCCAGTCCAGCTATGTTAAACTGTTAATCTTTCGCCGAAAAACTGTTTTCTGTGGTGCTGTCTTTCGTGCTTGGCTCTCCTACCTTTGCTAACATGATGCTCATAGCGCAGAAGCCGATGCTGCATTCACGTACACTCGGATATCTGAGCTTCAGTGTGAAAACATAATCGTACATTTGATATTTCATTGGATTTTATTGTTTTGGCTTCGGGGTGGCACCTGGGGTGGCCAGTCTGGTTGGGGGGGTGGCCTGTGCCCCCCCAGGCCACCCCGCTGGACACGCCACAGGAAGCAGTTAAGGTAAACGGTAGGTAAAATGGTTTGTTAACAGTTTGTTAACCTTTAATGTTTATTCCTATGTGTTCAGTGACAGATTCTGTATGCAAGTCTCACTGCCAAGACACTGCCAAGCCTAGCCTAGGAAAGAAAAAGACTATTAGTTTTCATTCCCTTAATGCAGGGGTGTCCAAACTCCGGCCCGCGGGCCAACTGCGGCCCGCTGTCCATTTTTAATTGGCCCGCAAGTAATTTTATAAATAGAATAGAATATGGCCCGCACTTCAACTTTTGCTTGAGTGTATTGCACTTCTTAGTTTTAACACCAGGGGGAGCTACTGATAATCAAGGCAAATGATCCACCAAAAAGGACAATCACAGAAGAAATTGTTACTAAACATGGCAGAACCAAAGAAGCGAAAGGTAGAAGTGAGTGCAGAAAATTTCAGACACGGTGGGAGAGTGAATTCTTCAAAGAATTCAAGGGGAAGTGTGTCTGTTTTATCTGCACTGAAACTGTGGCAGTTATGAAAGAGTATAATGTCATTATGAAACCAAACATCAGGCCTATGCATCCTACACTGGTGCTGAGCGAGAGCAGAAATTATAGCAAAGGGTAGCTCTCCTGCAGGGTCAGCAACAGTATTTTTTTCGTGCTCAAAAGGTCCAGTAAAAGGCTACAATAGCAGCTATGAGGTCGCCCAGCTCATCACAAGATGTGGCAAGCCTTTTTCAGATGGAGACCTCATAAAACACTGCCTCGTTAAAGTCACCGAAATAATGTGCCCGGAAAAAGTGCAGGACTTCAACAACGTCAGCATGTCCAGAAATACAGTTGTGCGACGCATTGAAGACTTGTCAGCCAACATTAAACCGCACAGCTGCTAATTTTTTTGCGGGGAGTGGACGAGAACACGAGCACTTTAGGTGAGTAAAAAATATATTCCACAGTACCCGTGTGTTAATAAGCATGCATGTGCAGGTACACATGCTTCAAATATCAATAATGCGCATCAATTCTGTCACTACCCTGCTTTTGCGCACCACTTTCTTATATGCGGTTTTCTTGTTAACACACAGAGTACACACCGCTGTGCACAGCGCACGCACACGCAAAGTCAGCTGATCTCATCTGATGCAGATTTGCTCCTTGATCAAGTGACATTTGTCCAGATTTTTAGCACGAGTGGCGTCGGATCAGCACCACAGCTGGATGGCCCGATTTACATACCCAGCGCAGCTGATACTCACCAGAATAATTTACTAAAATTATATGCACTCCTGTTATTAAGTCCAGTTCAGTCTGTTAATGTTGATAACGGTTTCAAACGAACGTTAATAGGTGTGTTGCTAAGCCTAATAACTTAAATAACAAACTTGAAATGTACCCGTCCCATTTTCCCCTTTATTGTTTTTTCTCTGTGCTGTAAATCTTCTGTCTAAGAAGAAATCTGAGGCTGCTGTTCTGAGAATGAGCTACCAAAGCTTTTTCTGAATAAATCAATAAAGATCCATTTATGGAAAGCTGTGATGAAGGAAGTTTTGTCTTTAATTATATTCAACAATATAACATATTTGACCACTTTTAAGTGATTTTTCTAACTTTAATACACTAAAGTTAAGGTTATATACCTAATTTCCAGTAAGTGGCCCAGCCCCTCCTATATTTTTATGTATGTGGCCCTCAGTGAAAAAAGTTTGGACACCCCTGCCTTAATGACTCCACACCTGTAAGACACATGCTGGGCTGCTTTACTGGTTTTTAACAGCCTGGAAATGAATACCTATTGTTTTAATGCAATATTGCAAAAGAGCTTTCAAGGAAGAGGAGGTCCAGCTCACTGACTCACGAAACAATGAGGTTTACACACTAAAAACTGTGATCTCATTTTTCGGGGGCAGGGCTGGAATGGGACCGAAAAAAAACCCACTAAACAAAGAACCACTCCCTAAATCCAGTTAAACTGCATGAAGATGAAGGGATCAAGGAATACAAACAACTATTTTTTTCCAAACGGTGTCGCATATATCATACTGCAGTTAATCTCAGCAAGGAATGAAATCCGGCTAGCTACTATTACCTCCACAAACAGTGACGGAATTTTCATTTAAAATCAGCAATAAACAAAGAGTCATTGAGAGATACAAGAATCTTAAAAAAGAGAAAGGTCTTTCACAGTAAAGGAAGGACTCCAGCTTAAAGGCAGTTTGATGTTCATTCTGTTCAAACACTGCTTTGTACAGGAAGCCAATTCTACCAAGCTTAATGTAGACATAGGGCAGGGGTCGGCAACCTGCGGCTCTGGAGCCGCATGCGGCTCTTTAGTCCTTGTAGTGCGGCTCCGCGTGGTTTGGGCAAATAAATTAGAAGTATTTAGCTGAAGTGTATTTTATTTATGTTAGTTCTTTTTAACTCGTAGTTCTAAATTGGAAGATTATTGTGACATTGAAATATAAAAATAAAATTATATTCTATTATTTATTCATCGCTCAAAATAAGAGTCACACTCGCGGAAGCCGGTATACCCGCCTAAACGCCGTGCATTTATCGAGACTTTCAACCCCAGGTAGGCCAATTATGGATCTTCGGATCCACATTATGTCAGCAGCTGTTCTCCACCGTGAACTATGTTAAAGACAAACACCGCTCACGCCTGACAGATGACAGCTTACAGTCCTGCGTGAACTGACTTCAGTATAGCCCCGATTTGCGGACTCTGTGCGCAGAGGTTCAGGAGCAGAAGTCCCATTGTAAACAAATCACGGCAGACCCGACGATGTTTCCATGAGCATGCTTTTGAGCATCTCTTTATTGAGCACTTTTCACACACGGGTTGCTGTGCGCGCCACAGCCGGCTGTAGCTTTTCAGCTCACAGCCCGACATCACCACCAACAGCACAACAGCACAGATAGCGCGGGCGTAAAGGCAGCGAGGCGTGATTGCGGGTGTCGCAGGTGCGTCCGCCTCCCCTGCAGCGGCGCTGCAAACCACGCCTGCCGCACGCATTAACCAGGTAAAATACATATTTAGGCAGAATTTTGCAAATATCTATTTTCATTTTCAGCAGCATAGAGCTTTTTTCCAATTATTTTTAAGAGTCAGGTCAAGGCTCCAACAGCCCAAAGGCGATATAAGGGAGGCGGCTGACAACAGTTTTTGTTTGCTACATGGATCATTTTAGTTCAGGTTGGTGTCTTTCCTTTAGTTATATTTCTTTAAGAGTTCAAAATGTGTTGATTACATAAATATAATTTAATTTTCTCTGTAGCACTTCATGGATTTCATAAGCAGCACACCTTAGTTGTTCACACAAAGCATAAAGATAAAAAACAATATATACAATGTTATCTTCATTTTAGATGTCAAAAAGTATTTGCGGCTCCCAGTGTTTTCTTTTGCGTGGAAACCGGGTCCAAATGGCTCTTTGGGTGTAAAAGGTTGCAGATCCCCGAGTTAGTTCTATGTTTTGAGTTCTGTTTCCCTGTTTAGTTTAGAGATTCCTCCCGTGTCTGTTTCCCCACTATGTTGTCTATGTCGTGTCTTCAGTCTGTGAGTCTGTTGTCTCTCCTGTGTTTAAGTCTCCCTAGTCCTTTGTGTGTCTTAGTCATGTCTTTGTCTCCCTCTCCCGTGTCACCTCTCTCCCTCTCTCTCGTGTACCCTCGACCCCTGTGTCAAGCTCGTGTTGTCGCACTCACCTCTGGCTGTTGTGAGGTGCGCTGGCGAGCTGAAACCTCATGTAGCTTTGTTTTTGGTCTTTCTTTTTTGGATCCCTAGGTATGTGTTCATAATAGTATGTCCCTCTGAGAAATATATAAACATTTAAATGGCCCTTCATATGAAAAAAGTTCCCCACCCCTGTTATAGGGGGACATCTGATTTTGGGGGTTTCTGTTTTCTCTATATTATTGTAGGGTTTTTACCTTAAAATATAAAGCACCTTGAGACAACTGTTGTTATGATTTTGCACTATATAAATGAAATTTGATTTAACAGAACAGATTTTCTTTAATTCATTCATAAATTATTGACAAATTATTTTGTATTTAAGTAAACTTCTTGTCTGGAGCTAGTTTTTGACCCTTCTCAAGGTTGGTTCCCCATGTTTACATTACAGTTTTTCTCAAATGCTAAAACACAAAAGCCAATCCTCTAAACCAAATGACCAGTTGTTTAAACACATTTACTAAATCTAGCCATCATTTACCAATATCATAAACACATGTGACATGAAGACACAATTCACAGAACACAATCCTCCGTTGTCACAAATCTAACCACATCTTTCCTTGCTAAGACACAAGTTGCAAAAGAACTCTGCTCATATTCTCAAATGAAAGCTCATGTGATGCAAAATGCTTGCCACAGTCAGCAATATTTGAACACAATGAACATACCTGGTGTCATTCATTACACACAACGACTCAAAATTAAAGACACTTGTTGCTAATGCTGTGAACACATGTATAAAAGCAAGTTCAGAGTGCAGATTCCAAACAAACACAATGGATGAAGGCAGAGTCAGGGGAAGAGGAATTCGATGCAGAGGAGGGAGAAGAGCTGGCCCTGGAAGAAGAGAAGCAGGCCAACGAGGAAGAGGAGTTCAAAACAGTTGTGACTGTATTGTAACACATGTCAACTGACAACACATGTTTCTTTCTTTAGGGTTGAAAGAATGCCACATAGAGGTGGGATGGTTGCCATATTTACAGCTGCACAAGAAACCCTCATTGTGTTCGTGGGAACAACCTCATCAGACTCCGGGAGATCAGAGACAAAGTAATTGCCGATAATGTTAACTTTGAGAGCATTGACGATGTCAGCTTGGCCACAATAGACCGAGTTCTCCGGCGCCAAAAGCGCGGATGAAACAGGTCTATAGGGTTCCCTTTGATCGCAACTCTGCGCGACACAAAGACCTACATTACGGTATGTGCAAGTAAGTATACATCCATCATGTTCACAGTACAGTTAGTGGACATACTGTGTTGCTCAGTGGCCTACATTACTTCTGGACAATACTGTGCTACCTGATTGACTGTTGTTCTGAACACCTGTGCACTTTCACATTATCACAGAGGATATTACAGTTGGACGCGATGGCCAGACCTCATGAGTACCTCTTCCTGGATGAGGCTTCAACCTGCAGAAACGAAGGCAAAGAGGCCATAACATCATTGGCCAAAGAGCCATCACTGAGGTCCCTGGCCAACGGGGGTAATATTACCCTTTGTGCGGCCATGGGTTCGGAGGGGCTTGTCCACCGGCATGCTGTCCTTGGGTCTTACAACACCCAACGTCTCCTCACCTTCCTAGAGGAGCTAAAGACATCCTCCTGGACCGCCAACAACACCATCCTGGGCCCGCACATCACATTTATGTGATCATTTGAGACAATGTCCGCTTCCACAGAACAAACCAAATCAGGGAGTGGTTCACCACCAACAGTGACCACTTTTTAAACGTCTGTCTGCCACCCTACTCCCCTTTCCTGAACCCTATAGAGGAGTTCTTCTCATCGTGGAGATGGAAGGTTTATGACAGACAACCATACACAAGAGAGAACCTCCTAAGGGCAATGGAGCTGGCCTGTGTTGACATCCCAGCGGAGGCCTTCCAGGATGGATTCGCCATTCCGGGCGTTTTCCTTGGTGCCTGGCGAGAGACAATATAGCCTGCGATGTGGATGAGGTGATGTGGCCCGATGCAGCTCAGCGACACGATGCTGCACAGTGATTTGGTGTGTGTGTGGTGTGAATAACGTAAATAAAAAAAACTTCACACCCTGATCATGTTTTCAAGAGTACTGTTGTGTGCAATAGATTCTGTTTTTGCACTGAGTTGTGTTACAGTAGTGTACATACATGCAGGATTTTCTATAGATTTATACACTTCATATGAAACTCACAAATCTAAATGCCTAATCCTCTGCAGAGATCTACGACGATCCGTTACTGTATAGTTTCTAAAAATATGCATTGGCTTTTATGAAACAAAGAACCTTCTCACAAATTGAGCATTGTGTTTTCAATTGTTTTGCTGTAGTGTGTAATGATGTGTATAGTGTTTACATTTTTGAAAGCTTCGAGCTGCTCTTTCGGTGTGAAAGTTTGAGTTTTGCAGTGGGAAGGTGTGGTTGTGTTTATGTAGCTTTAGAAAAGGGTGTTGTGTTTAGACATTGGGGAACATGGTGGGAACGTTTGTGAAATGTGTAAATTCTCGACTACTGTTCTAGTTCAAAGTTGAAAGCTCAAAGTTGGTGATGTAATGGATACTGTTTCTATATACCACATATTGATCAGTCACACTTCATGAACTGCATTATGTTGACAAAAATCTGTTCACAAACCGATACAAAAACAAGTTCTCAAAATCACCTTTTGTGTGTGTCACAGCAGACTTGGTCTGGACTCCTTGCCATAAAATTTGTAAGCACTCAATTCGTAGCATAACTATTCAACAAACCACAATCTCTGTCTGACTATATTGTATTTACCTTATGAAATCTGGTAACATAGCATACAGAAACACATATTTCAAGAAAAAAACCCAAATTTATTTAATTTCAATGAAATCAGTTTGTTGTTCAAAAATGACAAAAGTTAAGCTGAAAGTTAAAAAGGCTTATAATAAAAAAGAAAAAATATCATCTATTTTCCTGTAGTGTTCAGCAGTTGATTTTCTTTTTGTTCTTATTGACAATGTTAATAAACCTACAAAAATATAAATGTTTCCCCACCCGATCCTTTCTTTAGTCAGCTGAGAGCAGAATAATAATAACAACCTAAAGGTTTTCATTAAAGGACAAAGTTATCCAAATAATAATGAAGACAAGAGAAGGAGTAAAGGGCCCATGGAAACCTGAAATTAATCACTGATAAATTAATTATCACATTAATTTAAACGAAATATGTCAAATATTATTTTCATTGAGTGGAGCAGAATGATAAATGAAGTGATAAGTTCATTCCTCGCCAAATGATATCAGGTGTTCTGATATCAGCAAATAAAAGTGACACTAAGTTAATGTGTAGCTTGTCTCTCTAGTCCCTCATTCTTTCTAAGTAAGCTGGCTTGCTCAGTTTTGCAGGGCAGCGATAAATCTTTTTATGTCTGGCTATACAATCATTCTGTTCCTATCCTGGTTATTCTTTATTTTGGCGTTCTGACACTTCTATATAATAAGAGCTTGAGTAGTGATTATGAGCACAAAACAGCCACAACATTAAAACTACTGACATATACGTAGCATTGATTATTTTACTACAAACCAAGGTTTTGTTGGAAAACTTTATGTCAACTTAAAAATGTATGCAAAATGAGAACATTCACTATTTAAAATGGCAAATAAAATCTGAAACAAATCTAAGGTGTTAATCTCAGATCCCATTATTATTGTGATAAGGAGAGCAAAGGATCCACCCTTCGCATTCCAGTGCTTGGCATCCCAGCACATACACAAATATCAGTACCCATGCCCTCACAGATCAGAGATGAACCTACACACTGTGTGGCCCCTGGTTTTAATCTTGTGGTTCTAAGTAGTGATACTGTGGTATGGTATTCTGGAAGTTAACAGTAGAGATGAGGCAGTGTGAGGCACAGTGAGATCCAGATTGTGCTTCTTTTAGCAGAGGGAAAAGCCAGATCAGTAACTTGACAGTCTTCATCACCAAACCCCCGTCATATCAGCATGCCGTAGCTTTTCCGTATGTACAAAATGAAAATCAGTTCAGTTATGGTGCTGCTCATGAGGTTTATAGGAAGGAAGCTTCTAGAAAGATTTCCATCGGATGGCAGACAGGATTGTGTGGACGAAGTAGAGAAGAGTTGCCACATATGAAAAAACCTGCAAAGACAGAGAACATTTGGAAGAACCGTCAGAAGGTCGTCAACACCTTAAAAGATCTTTGAACCTTGAAACTTAAAGCCTTAAAAAAAATCCAAACCAACACAGTATCAGATTTTAAGCATTGTTAACAGCAACTTATCACATTTCCTTCAGGTATTACTGAAGCTAAATTGTTCATAATATCTATCTTTGATTAGAGGTCATTTCCTAAGAGTAAATCTTGTATGACAGAGCTAAATGTCAAAGCAGAGCTGCTGGTGCTGCTGCAATGCAATGAAATATTTCCCTTGGAGAAAGACGTTTTAGAATAATGTCCAATTCACCAGCATGAGAGCACTAAAAGTTTATTCTTAAGTAGTTACATATTTTAAAAATAGGCTGGCTTCAATTTCAAAGCAGTTGTTTGACGATGTGCCAAACATTCTTTGTTTTTTTAAGACTTAACATCTAGATTGAAACCACTTTAGCCTAGCTTAGTATAAAGGCCAAAAAACAAGTTAATTAACAAGCAATAAGAGAATATAATGACTACAAAGACACAGAACATTTCTGCAAATAGACACAAAACAATTACAAATAGAAAACCACTAGCGACAAAAATTTCAACTAAGCAAGTTGATACTTATACAGCAGAAGACTGGAGAAGTAAAGCAGGTGAGATTTTGAAGTTATTTTTAGTATTTTGGGATCATTTTACTAGGTAACGATAGTCTCCTATGTTTTTTTGTTTTTTTTAAGTCAGGGCTATTGAGTTGATCAAATATTATATCCATGACAGACAAGAAATTCATTAAGATCTGTGCACATATTCTACTAACTTGATTTCTTCTGATTCTTCTTAAATTTTTCTCATTAAAAGATCCAAAGAAAACAACTAATCAGAACACGTTCTAAAATAGGTTAAATATCTCTAAACAGAAACAAAACATCTACAAAGTACAGCAAAAATCAGTACATTTAAAATAAAATTAAAAATGAAGCCTGAAAGAGTTAATGCAATAAAAACTATATGGTATTTTTAGGTTTGCTTCAGTGAAATATATGACTACATCTTCTATCACTATTTCAACTCACTGAGAGCCAACTCTGAAAGAAACCTGCAACCAGTGTGTAAATCTCTGTGGCCTTTATTTAATTTGCTTTATAATTGCTGTTTCTTTGTGCCACCCCTACAGACAGGCAACAACTTGATCAACAGCCTTACTCACCACTGCAGAGATGTCCAACTTGTAGTTGCGTAGTTGTGTAGTCGTGGAGTTGCCCTGTTTTCCACTCAGATCCAGCGTCACTTTGGCCAACGCCACTGAAGCACTGAGGTAGAAGAATGCAGCAATGCCGTGATACAAAAAGTCCTGACAGAGGAGGAAGAAAAAGAGCAATACAAGACATTCATTGTTTTGTGGTGATGTCTTCAAAATGGTGACTGTCTGCATTGGCATAGAGTCAAAACACACATATAGTTGCACAATCCTGTCAAACACTGGCATGTAAATCTATTGTGTTGTGTGTGTGTTTGCATCAAAAAGCTTGTTTTGTAGCTGCAAATTCTTAAATATCAGGTGTCAGAGCACCACAGAAAACAACCGAAGAAGATTTAACCACTGCAGAAGAAGAGTTCAGAACAATGATATAGAATGGACTCAAGCTCAAGAAGGAAAAGTAACTTGGATTAAATTCTAACATTTAATTGTGGTTTATATATAATTATATGTACTTTATATATATTATATAGAATTATAAGGAAGGTTGCGTTTTCCTTATTACTCTACCAAAATCTCTGTTTTCCTGTCTCTTGTTTGCCTCTACAGTGAGGCATGTGTCAGGGTTGATGATGAAGTTAGATGCTGTATATCTACAATTAGAACTATCTGTGTTTCATCTGAAGCAACCATATTACAGTTTTTCTCAAATGCTAAAACACAAAAGCCAATCCTCTAAACCAAATGACCAGTTGTTTAAACACATTTACTAAATCTAGCCATCATTTACCAATATCATAAACACATGTGACATGAAGACACAATTCACAGAACACAATCCTCCGTTGTCACAAATCTAACCACATCTTTCCTTGCTAAGACACAAGTTGCAAAAGAACTCTGCTCATATTCTCAAATGAAAGCTCATGTGATGCAAAATGCTTGCCACAGTCAGCAATATTTGAACACAATGAACATACCTGGCGTCATTCATTACACACAACGACTCAAAATTAAAGACACTTGTTGCTAATGCTGTGAACACATGTATAAAAGCAAGTTCAGAGTGCAGATTCCAAACAAACACAATGGATGAAGGCAGAGTCAGGGGAAGAGGAATTCGATGCAGAGGAGGGAGAAGAGCTGGCCCTGGAAGAAGAGAAGCAGGCCAACGAGGAAGAGGAGTTCAAAACAGTTGTGACTGTATTGTAACACATGTCAACTGACAACACGTTTCTTTCTTTAGGGTTGAAAGAATGCCACATAGAGGTGGGATGGTTGCCATATTTACAGCTGCACAAGAAACCCTCACTGTGTTCGTGGGAACAACCTCATCAGACTCCGGGAGATCAGAGACAAAGTAATTGCCGATAATGTTAACTTTGAGAGCATTGACGATGTCAGCTTGGCCACAATAGACCGAGTTCTCCGGCGCCAAAAGACGCGGATGAAACAGGTCTATAGGGTTCCCTTTGATCGCAACTCTGCGCGACACAAAGACCTACATTACGAGTATGTGCAAGTAAGTATACATCCATCATGTTCACAGTACAGTTAGTGGACATACTGTGTTGCTCAGTGGCCTACATTACTTCTGGACAATACTGTGCTACCTGATTGACTGTTGTTCTGAACACCTGTGCACTTTCACATTTTCACAGAGGATATTACAGTTGGACGCGATGGCCAGACCTCATGAGTACCTCTTCCTGGATGAGGCTTCAACCTGCAGAAACGAAGGCAAAGAGGCCATAACATCATTGGCCAAAGAGCCATCACTGAGGTCCCTGGCCAACGGGGGGGGGGGGTAATATTACCCTTTGTGCGGCCATGGGTTCGGAGGGGCTTGTCCACCGGCATGCTGTCCTTGGGTCTTACAACACCCAACGTCTCCTCACCTTCCTAGAGGAGCTAAAAGACATCCTCCTGGATCGCCAACAACACCATCCTGGGCCCGCACATCACATTTATGTGATCATTTGAGACAATGTCCGCTTCCACAGAACAAACCAAATCAGGGAGTGGTTCACCACCAACAGTGACCACTTTTTAACGTCTGTCTGCCACCCTACTCCCTTTCCTGAACCCTATAGAGGAGTTCTTCTCATCGTGGAGATGGAAGGTTTATGACAGACAACCATACACAAGAGAGAACCTCCTAAGGGCAATGGAGCTGGCCTGTGTTGACATCCCAGCGGAGGCCTTCCAAGGATGGATTCGCCATTCCGGGGCGTTTTTCCCGCGGTGCCTGGTGAGAGACAATATAGCCTGCGATGTGGATGAGGTGATGTGGCCTGATGCAGCTCAGCGACACGATGCTGCACAGTGATTTGGTGTGTGTGTGGTGTGAATAACGTAAATAAAAAAAACTTCACACCCTGATCATGTTTTCAAGAGTACTGTTGTGTGCAATAGATTCTGTTTTTGCATTGAGTTGTGTTACAGTAGTGTACATACATGCAGGATTTTCTATAGATTTATACACTTCATATGAAACTCACAAATCTAAATGCCTAATCCTCTGCAGAGATCTACGAGAGATCTTGTTTTGCTGTAGTGTGTAATGATGTGTATAGTGTTTACATTTTTGAAAGCTCCGAGCTGCTCTTTCGGTGTGAAAGTTTGAGTTTTGCAGCGGGAAGGTGTGGTTGTGTTTATGTAGCTTTAGAAAAGGGTGTTGTGTTTAGACATTGGGGAACATGGTGGGAACGTTTGTGAAATGTGTTTTAGCATTTGAGAAAAACTGTAATATTGATCGTAATTATACTACAGTTTACACTAATTACACTACTACTTCAGGCTGGTCAGTTTCTATTGTGTATAAGTTGGATCCTCTAACTGCCAGGGGTACTCTTCCTGCTACTGGAGTCAAGAAAGGTGTGACAGAGCTACATAAACAGGAATAAATGTATCATTATAATGTCAGCAAAGACAATTCAAATCAGTTTTGTTTATATAGCTCCAAATCAAGAACAACAGCCTCAAGATGCTTATAACTACTTTTATAACAAAAATAGAGCAAAAATTCCAACAATCAGACAACCGCCGAGGAGCAAGGACAAGTGAAAGTGTCTGCGATATGATGTGTAGAGGACTTACTGCTGCTGCCCAGCTGGCTTTATTATGATGGCTCCCACAGGCAAACACCACCATCCAGATAAAAGTCATCACAAAGCAGAAGACAGAGACAAACATGACCCAGCCCTGAGGATTTTGTGGCACTACCAATGTGCATGCCACCAAGATCCACACCAGACCACCAAAAACCTGCAACAACATCATGTATACATGAAAAGAGCTGGAACACATGTGAAAAATCTCCACAAGGGCATCATTTTATGATTGTTTTCATTACTGATTACTGATTTTTCTTTTTATTGTTAGTTGACAGATTTTGATATAAGCTAGGCTACACACACCCTAGTTGAGCCAGGTGAGCACTGAGATGAAATTGATATCAGGAACTGAATCAGGAGGAAAACAGAAAAAGAAGATGCTCCTAAATGACAGCCTTTGTCAGATCTGGGACTATCATTATGCTTTAGTTTAAGGAAATGATATGTTTCCACAATGTGTGTTGCAGTTATTTGTAGAACCTGTACTTCTACTTGGGCATGCAGCACAGGTGTGACTGCCTTCATTTACTCTACACCTTTAATGATTGACAGACTGCATTATTCAGGGAGCCTGACCTTCCTCCAACTTCTGGCATCACTGTCTGAACTCCACCTGTTCACACCCTTTGTGTCTGTGTTAGGGTGTAAGTGTTTGAGTTGATGCACACATTCATGTGAAAACACCTGCTACATTCCTCCGCTGGTGACATTTCCTTAAGTTAAATGTGGCTTATAAAAACATTTTTTCTTTTCATATCCGTTTTCCTCCACTGCACAAAGTCATCATAGGAATCCAACCTGCTCGGTCTGTCGTCCGCCTATTGTGATGTTTGGCCCATGACATATTCACTGGACTATAATTGATTTTAATATTGCTCATGTAGGAAGATTATTCTACTCCTAAGACACCCACATCATTAACCCTCAATCAGCGTCCTTTATATTTCAGTTATCAGTAGGGTGAAGCCAACTTAAAATTAGGCACAGGAGAGCCCACAAAAACGTTTGGAACCACGTTCTCTGCAAAGTGGCTATAAATCGGCTCCTCTTACTACTGCTGTGAACAGAAAATGAGAAGAAAAACCTTATTAGTAACTTAACTTTTATACTATACCTGCTATATAAATATATTTTGAACCACAAGTGAACCAGAAATGAAACAATTTTGTACTTCTGTTTCAGAAAACAAAAACCGCCACTGAAATAAAAAAAAGTAGAAAATGGTTAAAAGTTGGGTTTTTTTGGACTTATTTTTTAAGGGCTTTCAATCTGAACAACAGTCCAACTCTCTGGATAAGAAAGTTTCTGCATGTTTTGTGAGCAGAAACTGGGTGACAGAGAAAAGTTCCTACAATCGCCGTTTCTTACCAGTTCTGGCAGGTACAAGATGTCGGGGATGGTGGTACATATTCCGACCCCGCTGGGGAGGTTTGCCATAGTCCCAGTGTTGGAGGCCATCCTGCTGCTGCTGCTGCTGCTGTTAGACTAAATCGGATTCAAACCTGCTACGGTTTAAAGCAGGTGGAGCAGCCTGAAAAAAACCGGAATCTTCATCAGCACAGCAGAGACACGCCCGGTAATCGGGGCGTACTCAGAGCGGATTTAACGAATGTGGAGATGCCTTTGCTGGAGCTTCAGTGTGGGACAGACGTCAGTGTTTGGACACTGGCTTATTTATCACCGTGACAACGGGCAGCAGCTCCGCTTTCAAGAACATCAAACAAAAAACTCAAGAGCGACAATAGCAATAGTGTTGCTGGACTTTTTATTTATTTACATTTTCCTCTTCAATTATTGTTTTTTTTTTGTTTTTTGTTTTTTTTTTTTTTTTACCATGATTCAGTTCCCAGTTAGAGATTGCCATGAACTTGGCAGAAGGATGCATGAGCGTCTCTTAACAGTTAATAAAGGAGTACTTACTTCCCCGTCATTCTCAGAATACTTTAGCTTCAGATTGTTGATTTTAGTATGTGCATCATGCGTGCAGACCTCAGCAATAACTAGATGGGACAAAATTTATGGAACCTAAACTGATAATTCAATTCAATTCAATTCAATTCAATTTTATTTATATAGCGCCAAATCACAACAAAAGTCGCCTCAAGGCGCTTTATATTGTACAGTAGACAGCACAATAATGTGGCCCACACAATAATGTGGCCCACTTATATGATAAGTGGGCCACATTAAAATTTGTGAGTGCATGGCTCGATTTGGCATAGCAATGCAGAGGTCTCCAGCAGCAGTTTGCATGAATGGAAATAAAGACATATGAAGACATTTTTTATGTGCTTTCAGCTGAACTCAGTTCTGTTTCTGACCTTGCAGCTTTTCACACTACCTACTGTAAACAACAGTTCCATGGAAACATAAAGCATCTCATCTGACAAGCTTGGTCATTTGGGTAGGTGAGCTGTTGCACAAACACCTCTGATAATTGACGTGCTGGATCTGGTTTCCTGCAGCTGTCACACTATCTTCCTTCTGGGAAAACCTACTCCTGATGGAGACAACACTCTTTGTCAGTGAAGCCAAGGAACCCAAGAAAACAACAACAACAACAACAACAAAACAAACAAAAAATAATTGGTCAAGGAGAAAAACATGAATTTATATGTCAAGTATTTTTCAATATATATATCTATTCATATATCTATCTATATCTATCTAAAAAATCTTCAAATTTGAAAATGCAACTAGTGACTACTTTCTGAAGGTATTATCAGAATCAGAATAGCTTTATTGTCATTGTAACGAGTACAGCGAAATTAGGTGCTGTCCCAGTGGTACTGAGAAGAACAAAAATAAATATGAAAAGGAAAGGAAGACAGAATCTATAAAAGGATATTTAAAAAGGTAAAGAATATATGCTAATACAAATAAATACAAATAAAGTATATTAGTCAGACAAAAAAAGAAACTGCACCTAATGCCATACTGCAATAAGGAGCTAGGTGGTATTTAATATTCTGTAACACAATTTTTTTTTGTGGTCAGTCTGTGTCTGTGTATGCCTGGGCTTGAGTCTGGGACTTGCTGACCCTTGGCTCCGTGGGGCATGGTCATGGAGGGTGGGTTGCCCCTTCCTACCACTTCCCATTGGAGACTTGCTGCCCCTCCTTGGGATGTGGGTACTACTACTACTTCTGGAGTGTGTGGTCAGATGTCTCCCCCCCCCCCCCCAGACATCAAAAAACAATGGATTTTCCATTTAACATCCCTGTTTAAAACAATGTAAAGTGGGAAGCAGTGAAATGAATAACATCAACAGTTATGTCTAACAACCCAAAACAAATTCATCACCCCACAGAAGTGATCTTAATTAATTAATATTGCTTCTGATTTATACTCAAATTTATATACAACAACCTTTGTAACTCATATTTAGTGTTCGCTGTTATATTTTTCACTTTTCTTCTGTTTTTAAAAAAAATACTGAGTGCTAAGCAGGTAGCACATACAGTTTGTTGTTATGTGTTGGGTAGAATTTTTTTTTAACAGACAAAAGTACAGGGTGGGCCATTTATATGGATACACCGTAATAAAATGGGAATGGTTGGTGATATTAAAGTCCTGTTTGTGGCACATTAGTATATGTGAGGGGGAAAACTCCTCAAGATGGGTGGTGACCATGGTGGCCATTTAGAAGTCAGCCATCTTGGATACAACTTTTGTTTTTCCAATAGGAAGAGGGCCATGTGACACATCAAACTTATTGGTAATGTCACAAGAAAAACAATGGTGTGCTTGGTTTCAACGTAACTTTATTCTTTCATGAGTTATTTACAAGTTTCTGACCACTTATAAAATGTGTTCAATGTGCTGCCCATTGTGTTGGATTGTCAATGCAACCCTCTTCTCCCACTCTTCACACACTGATAGCAACACCGCAGGGAGAAATGCCAGCACAGGCATCCAGTATCCGTAGTTTCAGGTGCTGCACATCTCGTATCTTCACACCATAGACAATTGCCTTCAGATGACCCCAAAGATAAAAGTCTAAGGGGGTCAGATCGGGAGACCTTGGGGGCCATTCAACTGGCCCACGATGACCAATCCACTTTCCAGGAAACTGTTCATCTAGGAATGCTCGGACCTGGCACCCATAATGTGGTGGTGCACCATCTTGCTGGAAAAACTCAGGGAACGTGTCAGCTTCAGTGCATAGAGAGGGAAACACATCATCATGTAGCAATTTCAAATATCCAGTGGCCTTGAGGTTTCCATTGATGAAGAATGGACCTACTATCGTTGTACCCCATATACCACACCAAACCATCACTTTTGTTGTTCCAACAGTCTTGGAGGGATCCATCCAATGTGGGTTGGTGTCAGACCAATAGCGGTGGTTTTGTTTGTTAACTTCACCATTCACATAAAAGTTTGCCTTATCACTGAACAAAATCTTCTGCGTGAACTGAGGGTCCTGTTCCAATTTTTGTTTTGCCCATTCTGCAAATTCTGTGCGCTGATCTGGGTCATCCTCGTTGAAATGCTGCAGTAGCTGGAGTTTGTAAGGGTGCCATTTGTGAGTAGCTAATATCCGCCAAAGGGATGTTCGACTAATGCCACTCTCCAGTGACATGCGGCAAGTGCTACGCTGTGGGCTCTTGCTGAATGAAGCTAGGACAGCCACTGATGTTTCTTCATTAGTGACAGTTTTCTTGTGTCCACATTTTGGCAAATCCAACACTGAACCAGTTTCACGAAACTTAGCAAGCAGTTTGCTAACTGTAGCATGGGAGATTGGTGGTCTCGTAGGGTATCTTGCATTGAAATCTGCTGCAATGACCCGCTTACTGCGTTCACCAGATATCAACACAATTTCGATCCGCTCCTCACGTGTTAACCTCTTCGACATGTCAATGGCTGTGAACAAAGAGAAACTTGTAAATAACTCATGAAAGAATAAAGTTACGTTGAAACCAAGCACACCATTGTTTTTCTTGTGACATTAACAATAAGTTTGATGTGTCACATGGCCCTCTTCCTATTGAAAAAACAAAAGCTGTATCCAAGATGGCCGATTTCTAAATGGCCACCATGGTCACCACCCATCTTGAGGAGTTTGCCCCCTCACATATACTAATGTGCCACAAACAGGACTTTAATATCACCAGCCATTCCCATTTTATAACGGTGTATCCATATAAATGGCCCACCCTGTATAATGGAGGATTAAAGATAAAAAAAAATCTAAAATAGGTGAAAAAAGATGCAGTATTCAATTCCACTAAACCAGAGCCAACTGCAGGTTGCTACCACAGGTTAAAGGTTTTTAAAATCAGATGTTGTGCACACAGGGCCAGGAGGTGTAAATACTGAATTTGCCACAAATACCTGATAAATTCAACTACAGCTAACCGTTGCTCAGAGGTATTCTGAAAGTGTAGGAATGTTAAAATATACTGCAAAGTACAGTCTATTAACTCTATTAACACCCTACTCTCTAGGATTTATTTTCCACAGAAATCTGAGCTACTGGCAAATTTATCAGTTTTCCTTCTGCTCTATTGTCCTCTTGATGATGTTATTAGATAATGGGCTGCCTGCTGGGAGACCTCTAATCTACAGGTCAATAAGCAAGGGCCTAAGTATTTAGGTCCTTGTTTATTGACCATCTTATTATGATACGATGATAAGTGCTTTAGTCCTTAGTCGTTACTCAAAGCGATCTTACGAAGTTTTTTTGTTGGCACAGTTGATACACTGTACTGTCAGTCTGAGCCACAATATCAGAACTGAGTTTTTGTTTGTTTTTTTCCCGTCCCAGTGCAGCCCTACCCAATAAATATAAGATCAAGTCTTTAGTGTGTAAACCTGACTGTTTTGTGACTCACTCATCTGGACCGCCTTCTTGCTTGAAGGCTATTTTGCAGTAATGCAAGAGGTTTTCGTCTTGATGCATTCTCAATCATCCAGGAAAGTAAATCTCCAAAAGTTGAATCTGTTCATCTGGACGTAGCGTTTTGTGGGAGAAACGTTTCGTCACTCATCCAAGTGACTTCTTCAGTCTCAGCTGACTGCAGTTTATAAGGTTTGGGGAAACCTGCAGTCAGCTGAGACTGAAGAAGTCACTTGGATGAGTGACGAAACGTTTCTCCCACAAAACGCTACGTCCAGATGAACAGATTCAACTTTTGGAGAGCAAGAGGTTTTCCTTTCCAGAAGGTTAATAACCAGTAAACCAGCCCAGCAGGTGTCTTACAGGTATGAAGGCTAGGGTTGGCTGGGTTTGTCATGGCATGTCATGGCATAATAAGTGTCACCACAGTGGTGTTAACTCACTCTTCCTCCTGTTAACTAATGGATCTCTGTCAGCTAAAGCATGTGCACAAAATTCAGTTTTGCTTCCAAAAATATTTTACCAGAGTCTAACAAATATTTTGGATATTCAAAGCTGTTGAACACAGAAACCAGGGGAGATTCTAAGTACAAACTTTTAAATGTTAAATGCTACCATTTGTATCATATCCAATTGGAAATCAGACAAAGCATCCATAAAATGTATGTGAATTATGTGAAAAATAATTGTTTATCAATTTAACTATCTACACATATGCTCACCTGGCTCTCACACAATTTCTATGTCCTCTCTCACTCCATCCTTCTGAAACCTTTGTTACTGACAACCACACATAAACACACTCAGTTAGAAATGAAGAAAAATATAATCTTACAGTAATTACTTAAACAGCAGGATGGGGATCTACATTTGTTATGTGAAATCATCATCAGTGAATGCAGGGAAAACAGGAGCTCTATAACTTTTTGTTGACTTTGGCTACATGTCCACTCTTACCTGTTTCTTTTAACTTTCTCTCTCTTTGCTTTCTTCATACTGCTCTCTCCCTTTCTTTCCCTCCCCATCCTCCTCTCTTGGTTTTTGTGCTGTCACTCAAAAGTTAAATGTAACAAAGAAATAGAACCTAATAAAAGACATAAAGTGATCCATATAAATTTATAGCAATATTAAGGGCAAATATAGTCTGTTAATGTTGGCCATTGGGACTGTAAACAAACAATGAACCCCAATAAGACCAGAATAGCAATCAAAAATCTTTACCCAATAAATATAATAATGTACATCAGGTTCTCGGCTGGCAATTAACAATATGCCACCAGACTTGTATCTCTGAAAGTTCTGAAAATCTCTGACATCTCTAGTGATCTAATCTACATTAGCTAATGTTTTTGATGCTAGTTAGAAAAAAATAATAAAAATAAGCAGCTACTTTCTAAGTCATAGCAACATCCCTCAATTATCAGAATAATTTGCACTTTTGCTATATTTCAGTTAAAGTGTGTTTTAAATCTGCATCAATGATTTGTGTAATTAAATTACTTCTTCATCATCTTCATCTTCATCAGGTTTCATTTATTAATGACAAGGAACACTGTTGAAGCACACAATGTGTGTATGAGCAAGAAAGGGAATGAAAAATGTTTTGGTTTTTTTAATTCTGTGAAAAGACCTTGGAGGCCCCAGCGTCCACGATCCCATAGGAGCGCTGAAGACCTGAGACCACACTTCCCAATGAGACCTGTTCGTCCACCCCAGCAGGGGGAGAGGGAGGCCCCGGACAGAGCTCCCACAGCCAAGAGCAGGAGTGCCAGGGGACCAGAGGCAGCAGACATACGTCGGCAACCCCAGCACAAGCCAAGGACCGGGCCCCAGCCCCCCAGCCCCAAGAACTACCTCACAGCCAGTGGAGTGCCCACCATGCAACTGAGAGGCCCGAGCCACCCCAGACCACAACCCCCACAGAAGCAGGCCACCAACCAAATCACCCGGTCTACCCCCGGGTAGACCTGTGGCCTGTCAGCTGACTGTCTTTCTATATTCATATTCAACACGTAGTTAGAAAATTTGTAATTAAACTAAAATTCTCGAATAGTCCAGTCATCAAGATGCAGAATCCACTGTGGATAGTTTGTCTGTCACAATCCAGGAGATCAATAATAAAATTCAGTAAATACTTAAAGAATAGGTATTCCCTAACTGAATCCTAAACTATATAATTATACAAGTTAGAACATAATTCAAAAAAGGCACAAAACTCAAAATGCCGGTTCAAGATGACCCAGAACTATGACATAACCAGCTGCAAAAAAAATAATGATGAGATTAATTTGAGATTACAGAGCAGAAAAACTGCTACTGTTCTGAAGTGCATTACTATATAACTATTAATTACTGAATTGGCCAAATGGTTACATTCTTGGGCGCCCTTGGGATTTACATGTAAACAGAACAGCTAGAAAGAGACACAAAACAAGATGGAAATGATAGCAGCCATGAATATTTCACGTAGCAGAAGCTTGTGGCTTTTCTTTTCTGTTTTTAACCACGGTAGCATTTTACTGCTGGAGCAGCAAAACAGCATGAAGCAGAAGCATTAATGATTTATATCAGTTAAATAACAACAATAGCATTTGTCCTGAAAAGCAACTGATAACTATATTTTAATCACTCGAGCGATTTCTTCTGGCATAAACACATAAACAATAAGATCCTTATAGCTTTATTTACCACCGTGATTAAGCATTGAATTCATTTGACGGCTGTACAAACTTAATCCAATTTTTTTTTAAATAATGTGGAGGGGTCATGTCCAGATATAATGTCCAGGTTTGATATTTTTAGTCTGACCAGCAGTTAAGAGTTTAGATCAAAGAGAACATGAAAGCAGGTTTATTAAAGCACAGCAGAGAGCAAATACAGGGCAAGGTGCCTCATACGGTGTGTTTCCATCACTTCAGAGATGCACATTTACATTGGCATATTAATTTCATGGAAAATTCCCATTATCATAACCAGTACTTATTCAAACCTTATCATAATCCTAAACCTCACAAGTTCATCCTCGTGGGGACTTGCTTCATGTCAAGAAAATATAAGTACACATGGAGCCATACTGGCAGTGTGACAGGTCAGTGAACTGTAGCTGTGATGGATAATTGATGAGAGAAGGCAGGAGGTGATCATAGCAGAGCATTTCCATGAAACTGAAGAAGAGAGAAGCCCTGGGATGATGCAGTCTGTCTAAATGACAATGACATTCTAATCTCAGACAACAAACAGTTGATAAGCATTATGGAACAAGATACTTCATGTCTGTGCCTCTTTTGTGGATAGTCTTGATGTTTTAGACAGCAGTGATCTTCCAATTTTGTGTCACCATTTTGGATTTTGATTGACATAGATAACAAGAACATATAGTAAAAATTTGACATTTGGCTATATAAATGGAACACGACACGACAACCCCTCAGCTCAAAGCTCTATAAAGATAGAGGGAACAGTTTGGTGCAGAAATTGGAACTGGCCCACACAATTCATCCAATCCCTCTCCAGTAACTTTGGTTGCTGATTTTTAACTGCATACCAGAACAATATATAGATTTCTTGTCTGACAGCACAGTCTGCAGAATAATAATGGTTGTAGAGGGTAAGCCTACGCTTGAAGCCACGGAGGTGTTCGTTAGCGGGGGTGACACGATGCCACTGGTATGAATGAATTTGTTACTCTTGTTACAATCCAATAACTCCAGCCGTACTTATCTTGTTTGTTCGAATCTTTATTCCACTTCCATCAGTTGCATTTGTTGTTAACAGTTCTCTTTATCCACACCATATCATAACAGCGCAGCGTTCACAAACTGCTTGCTTGCTCCTCCTGAATGACAACACCTGGCGTTAGCGTTAACGTGTGTCTACCTTAAATAGAGTCATCATACTAGGAAAAAAAAACAAAAAACACATAAGGTGACCCCTAGCGGCAGCCATAAGATAACAACCCCCAAAATGGCTCCTACAATGGTTCAAATGCACATTAGTTTAGGCACAAAGAAAACTTGTGTCCTTCTGTGCTTGATACTCTTGACCATAATATTCTAATAGAGCGATTAGCACATGCTGTAGGTATTACAGGTACTGCGCTGCAGTGGTTTGTATCATATCTATCTAATAGACTCCAATTTGTTCATGTAAAATGAGAGCCCAGGATGTCCTTTATTTAGTACATTAGGCTGCTTCTCAGGAGGATTTATCAACTGTACTGTTGCCTAATGTATACCAATATCCTCTGCAGCCACCTTACGGTGAAACTGCTGTGCTACAGGTAAGGCATACACTTCTTCACACTGGCGTCAATAAAGCAAAATTGACAACAGCCCTAAAATGCGGACACACACAATGCACCTGATTCTATTATAAGCTAAAAAAAAATAAAATAAAATAAAGATAACAATAAAAAATAAAAGAACAATAAAAGCCAGTCATTAACTGTTACTATCTTACAGTTAACTTTAAGATAACTTTTTTACTGTATAAAGTAACTGGAAATAAGTCTGAAATATTATCCAAAACTATTACCAAAGCCCATAAGATATCTGAAAACTACATTTTTATTCATTCATTATTAGTGAAATGGAAATGTATTTTTTTATTATTATTATTTTTTTACTAATGCAAAGAAAAGAAAGAGCCTTCATTCATTTTATTTTAAAAAACAAAATGATCCACTTGTAATTGGATGGTCCCCAAGTAAGCTCTGACATTAAACATGATCTTCAAAAGACAAATGATTTTTTTAAGT